>NW_007385195.1:0-3257 GCF_000475195.1 Diaphorina citri
TACCCCCGTACCTCACTTATACCGCGCTTTTACTCTTCTTCTACTTCGTCTGCACGTTTCCGTACTATTCTCCTACCTTCAGGTAGCATTCCTCTGCTACCAGACAACGGAGAGGGAGGTAGCACCTGTGCTATCCCGTACCTCGGTTTTACTCTCATTTTACTCTTATTCTACCCCTCCTACACCTTTCCATACTGTTCTCCTACCTCCGCAGGCAGCATTCCTGTGCTACCCAGACGCAAGAGAGCGAGGTAGCACCTATGCTTCTACCTCGCTTCTACTCTTATTCTACCCCTATTACACATTTCCGTACTATGCTACCTAGAGAGAGGTAGTACCTATGTTACCCCCGTACCTCCCTTAAACCCTGCTTTTACGCTCCTTCTACCCTCTCCTACACATTTCCAGACTATTCTCCTACCGCTATGTTCCCCTGCTTTTAAGTAGCATTCCTAGAGCAAGGTAGTACCTATGCTACTCCCGTACCTCTCTTATACCCCGGTTTTACTCTTATTCTACCCCTCCTACACGTTTCTGACAGCCTGGACTGTGGGACTGATGGATGACTCGGGTTGGATCGGTGTGTTCGGTTTGCACTGGATCGTCCTGTTGGTCCGGTCCTGTGAGGGGGAGGGAAGGAAAATGAATTTTTGATGTATTAGCTTATCCCTTCTCTCTCCTTTCCTCTCGCTTTCTCTTTCTCTCTTTCTCCCTCCATCACTTTATATCTTTCTCTCTCTCCCTTTCTCCCACCCTCTCTTCTCTCTCTCTCTTTTTCTCCCCGTCTCTCTCTTTCTCCCTCTTCCTCTCTCCTCTCTGTATCTGTCTCTTTCTCTCCCTTCCTTCCTCTCTCCCTCTTCCTCTCTCTCTCTCTGTCTCTTTCTCTCTCTCTTTCTCCCTCCATGACTTTATCTCTTTCTCTCTCTCCCTTTCTCCCACCCTCTCTTCTCTCTCTCTCTCTTTTTTTCTCCCCGTCTCTCTCTTTCTCCCTCTTCCTCTCTCCTCTCTGTATCTGTCTCTTTCTCTCCCTTCCTTCCTCTCTCCCTCTTCTCTATATGTTTATCTCTGTACTTTTTTTCTAGTCATACCTTTTTAGTCCGTCCTTCCTTTATTATTACAACAGTAATAAAAAGGTATAAGGGACGGACTATTGTATTCGCTTTTCGTCATAGGTACGTGAATGTTTGAAAATTTGATTTAATTTTTAATTTGTCTTCCTCCGCCTCCCCCTCTTTTTCCTCCTCCTCTTTCCTCTTCCCCTTCTTTCTCCTTTCGACGGGAGGGTTAATTAGCATCAGACCCCTATGGAAGAGAGAGAAAGAGGAGGGAGGGAGAAGGGGAGAAAGAGAGATAAAAAGGGAAGGAGATACTTGGCCTACATTATTTGAATTGAAATTTGTGATGTGCGTTAGAGAGGCTTTTTCCCTCTCCTAAATTTTCTTCTCTCTCTCTCTTCCTCCGTTCCCCCTCCTTCACCTTCTCTTTCTCTTCCTCCCTCTCCTTCTTTTCCTCCATATCCAATTTTTCCAATGTCATGCATCAGTCTGTTATTTTGCATCCAATCATTCGGATCGTATAATTTCACGTAGACCTCAAATTCGATGAAATTCACTCCGGATTTTTTTTTTTTTTTTTTTTTTTCAATTTTTTTTTTGCTGAAATTTGTCAACAGTGCCGGGAAATCGAACCCATAACTAACAGATAACTCCCTGTTATATGAGGTTGTGAAGATAAGTGTTGGTGGCAATGGTGTGGTTATTTTATATCACATGCCGCCAATGCTATGAACAACAATATAGGAGGGGGGGAAATGCCACTAAAACTTCCGGCGTAGCTGAAATGAGAGAGAGAGAGAGAGAGAGAGAGAGAGAGAGAGAGAGAGAGATTTCTATTTTTCTCTCTTCTGGCTTCTTGAAAATTATTTATGTACCTATTGTATCTTTTTCTCTCTCTTTCCTTCCTTTTTAAGAGAGATTTCTATTTTTCTCTCTTCTGGCTTCTTGAAAATTATTTATGTACCTATTGTATCTTTTTCTCTCTCTTTCCTTCCTTTTTCGTTGTCACAAAAAATATCGTTCCTCACTTAATACACCTCGATAAACTTTATGTTTTGACTCAGTGACTCGAACCACCAACCTCCAGGTCCGAAGTCCACCACTACACCACCTTCCTTTTTTCTCTCTCTACTTTCATTCTCTTCTCCTCCTCCTCTTCCTTCTCTCATTTTTGTAACAACCTACGTAAGTAACTACAGTCATGTTTATTTCTCTCTCCCTCTCTCTCTCTCTCTCTCTCTCTCTCTCTCTCTTTTTCTCTCTTTCTTTCTCTCTCTCTTTCTCTCTCTCTCTTTTTCTCTCTTTCTCTCTCTCTCTTTCTCTCTCTCTTGCACTTTCCCTCCCTTTCTTTTTTAGCTCTCTTTTTCTCTCTCTGTCTTTCTCTATTCCTCTTTTTGTCTCTTTCCACTTCACACTAATATTTCTCCTCCTTGTTCAAGAGATACTCTACATCTCTCCCCTTCTCTTTCTCTCACTTTCTTTCTCTCTCTCTCTCCCTCTCTAAATTTTACGACTTGGAATGGAACCACCAACCTGCAGATTCAAAGTCCACCGTTCTAACCATTACACCACTAAGGTTGGCACTATCTTCTTATTTTATTGAACCTTTCCCCAGTTTTATTTGGGGTCGGCGTTACCCTCCTTCAGTCTATTCCTCCATACCCTCCTCCCTCCTCCTATCTAGCTCATCTCCTCTCTTCTCCATCCCTTCCTAATCCCCACATGCCCTTTGTGGTCAAATTCTCAAACAATGTTGAGGATAAAATTCCATACCCTGGCAGGGATTGAACCCACGCTCTCTTGATCACCATCAGGCGAGCGTATATTGACCACTACACCACCGAGGCAGATACATTTTGCAGGGTATGGTTCGGGTTAAATCTCTTGATTTTATATTTACCTAACCCGCTAACCGTTAACCCGTAACTCTTAACCCGAAACGCTGGCTTCCACTTACCCACATTTGCAAACAGGAAGGTGCATTTAAATAATGTAGGTACAATAATATGTAAATAGGTACCTATACTACCCATGAACAGGGCCATATATTATAGGTATACTACCTGTACCTATAATATATATACCTATGTACAGGGCCTTATTTAGGGGAGGAGCCCCCTTCCCTTTTTGTGTCCCTTTACTGTGGGCTGGATTCCAAAAATTTGGAGCATCCACGACTATCGTCCACCCCCCGTACATCAC
>NW_007385196.1:0-3256 GCF_000475195.1 Diaphorina citri
TCGCCAAATCCGCGAACATAATCGCGAAATCCGCGAACAAAATCACCAAATCCGCGAACATAATCACGAAATCCGCGAGCATAATCGCAAAATCCGCGAACAAAATCGCGAAATTTGCGAACATAATCGCGAAATCCGCGAACATAATCGCGAAATCCGCGAACATAATCGCGAAATCCGCGAACATAATCGCAAAATCCGCGAACAAAATCGCGTAATCCGCGAACATAATCGCCAAATCCGCGAACAAAATTGCCAAATCCGCGAACATAGTCACGAAATCCGCGAACATAATCGCCAAATCCGCGAACAAAATCGCGAAATCCGCGAACATAATCGCCAAATCCGCGAAGATAATCGCCAAATCCGCGAAGATAATCGCGAAATCCGCGAACAAAATCGCGAAATCCGCGAACATAATCGCCAAATCCGCGAACATAATCGCCAAATCCACAAAATCGCAAAATCCGCGAACTGAAATCCGCGAACAAAATCACCAAATCCGCGAACATAATCGCGAAATCCGCGAGCATAATCGCAAAATCCGCGAACAAAAATCCGCGAACATAATCGCGAAATCCGCGAACATAATCGCGAAATCCGCGAACATAATCGCGAAATCCGCGAACATCATAATCACAAAATCCGCGAACATAATCGCGAAATCCGCGAACAAAATCGCGAAATCCGCGAACATAATCGCGAAATCCGCGAACATAGTCACGAAATCCGCGTACAAAATCGCCAAATCCGCGAACATAATCGCGAAATCCGCGAACATAATCGCGAAATCCGCGAACATAAAATCCGTGAACATAATCGCGAAATCCGCGAACATAATCGCGAAATCCGCGAACATAATCGCGAAATCCGCGAACAAAATCGCGAGCGAACATAATCGCAAAATCCGCGACCGTCCGCGAACATAATCGCGAAATCCGCGAACATAATCGCCAAATCCGCGAACATAATCGCCAAATCCGCGAACATTGAAATCCGCGAACAAAATCACCAAATCCGCGAACATAATCGCGAAATCCGCGAGCATAATCGCAAAATCCGCGAACAAAAATCCGCGAACATAATCGCGAAATCCGCGAACATAATCGCGAAATCCGCGAACATAATCGCGAAATCCGCGAACATCATAATCACAAAATCCGCGAACATAATCGCGAAATCCGCGAACAAAATCGCGAAATCCGCGAACATAATCGCGAAATCCGCGAACATAGTCACGAAATCCGCGTACAAAATCGCCAAATCCGCGAACATAATCGCGAAATCCGCGAACATAATCGCGAAATCCGCGAACATAAAATCCGTGAACATAATCGCGAAATCCGCGAACATAATCGCGAAATCCGCGAACATAATCGCGAAATCCGCGAACAAAATCGCGATCGCGAACATAATCGCCAAATCCGCGAACATAATCACCAAATCCGCGAACATAATCGCGAAATCACATAGGTATGATATGTACATAGGTGTGATAGGTGATAGGTAACAATGGTAACATACCTATTATTAAAAACAGATAAACAAAGTACAGTCGAACCTGGATAAACGAGAATCCAAGGGACCAGCTCATTTTTTCGTTTAAGGCGGTTTAATACAACATTTTCTCGTTTAACTACATAACTATGAACATTAACTACATAACTATGAACATTAACTACATAACTATGAACATTAACTACATAACTATGAAAATGAACTACACAGCCTAGTGCCTATCAGGTCCACCTTTCCACAAAAAATTCCTACTTTGCAATTCCACACTTTGCAAAAGTTGTGACTTACAAGAAAAAGAAAAACCTCCAAAGTATCTAAAGAAAGATATAAGAAAGCAGCTTCTTCTTGTATCATGCTTTTTTGACCCAACTACAATAAGGTACTTTATTCAAGATCCCTTATTCCTCCTCTCTCTCCCTTGCTCTTTATCTCTCTTTCTCCCCCTCTCTTTCTTCTCTCTTTCTCTTATTTTTCATATAAATACTTCCTTCCCAGTTTTTCTTCGTATTATCTGGACTGACATGACCTTAACCAGATACGAAAAACTATGTCACCTGTGCTTGGACAGTTTTTCTTCGTATTATCTGGACTGACATGACCTTAACCAGATACGAAAAACTATGTCACCTGTGCTTGGAAAATTATTAAGATTCCAGTACAATATTTTGTATTTCTCTTCTCAATGCAGCCTCAGGATAGTTGTTGAGTCCTCACATGACAACTATAAACTCAGATTCAATACTCCAGGCGAAATACGTGGGAAAGATAGCTTTTTTTCATACAACCACAGTTTTTCCTTGTAAAGCTCACTGAGTCTGATCGGACACGAGTCGTAATTGTTTCTTAGGAGATAAAATCAAGATCCATTCACTCACTGATCGCTCTATCTCCAGAATCTGGTTATTAGAATACAGCGCCATAGAGTCTGACCTGGAACTAGAATATGCATTAGAGAGTGTAAACAGGAAAAGCATACCAGTAGAATTCCTTTTGCAGCCTTTATATCTGTGGTTGTCTTCTCTAGTAGCTATGTAGTTTAGTGGAGATAAACAGAAACTATTACGACCCGTGTGCGGGGTATCAATAAAACTTGGTAGATTGTTCATAATGCATAATTCACAATATATTCTGATCTGGCTGGGCGGGGCACTATTACGTTGTGTAAAATTTCTGTAAAACATAATGAGTAACTTCCTGGGAAAACTCTGCGATTTATCGTTCCATCTGGTCCTAGGATCGAAAAGAAAGGCTCCTAAAAATGACGAGAGGAAAAAAATGCCCAACTAAAATAAAATAATAATAAAAAAATCGGCGTTTGAGTAGCAAAACGAATTTAAGATCATCCGTAGAGTCGGGATTTCGGGAATGACATTCCTGAATTCAGGCCCTGATCACAGGTTTCATATCTGGGCTACATCATACCTGGAATACAGGTTTAGGTTTCCAGGACCTCAGGGGAGTAGCTCAGGTGTGCGGAACTAATTCATATTACTCGTATTATCCAGACCTTACAGGGTGTCCCAAGAGTTTTTTATCTTTTCTCTTTTAGACTGAATTTTAACATTGCACCTTGCTAGTATTGGAAAAACTACAAATTAGTATGCCATATACAGGGTCTCACAGAATGAATGTACTGATAGTGTATATTAGTTGTAAAATTAGAATACAGGGTGAACAAGTAAATGTGAATATATTACCGAGATGGTTCATCAGTGGCATCAAGTAATCCCAACGATAT
>NW_007385197.1:0-542 GCF_000475195.1 Diaphorina citri
AAATCAGTACCTATGTACCTACCTAATTTGTTTAATATTCAGTTTATTATTATTCTTGATTTGATTTTTTGATTTTAGTTTTATGTAATGATTTAAAATCAAGACTAGAGCCCGTTCTCCCTTTATTCCCAATATAATGTTCAAGTCACCCATCCAATTATTGGCCTTGCTCGGCGTAGATTAACATAGATGACGCTAAAACCGGTCTTAAATTAACGACTGAAGTGTTATCTAAAACTTTCTCGCTTTGAGTTCATAGGTCGTCGCAGATCTACGCTAAAACCGGTCTTAAATGATCGACTGAAGTGTTATCTAAAACTTTCTCGCTTTGAGTTCATAGGTCGTCGCGCCGCTAAAACCGGTCTTAAATTAACGACTGAAGTGTTATCTAAAACTTTCTCGCTTTGAGTTCATAGGTCGTCGCGATAAATACTAAAATCGGTCTTAAATTAACGACTGAAGTGTTATCTAAAACTTTCTCGCTTTGAGTTCATAGGTCGTCGCGACAAATTTCAAGATCAGAGCTCATTTGTGTGAGAAAA
>NW_007385197.1:552-3256 GCF_000475195.1 Diaphorina citri
TGTTCATAGGTACGTCGCGACAATTTCATAGATCAGAGCTATTTGTGTTGGAGAGAAATGGTGGAAAAAAAACCCGCAAAACTTTTTTTTGTTTTCTGGCTTTATGGTTTTCTGGACAAAATTTGCACCACCATTTTCGTGATCCTGGTAAAAAGACCTTTAATTTGATATATAGGTCGACCAGGTTTGGATAAGTCCTTCTATGGGGACAGACTGACGGACTGACTGACTGACAGACAGACAGACACCGAAGCGGATACAATAGTCCGTCCACTATACCTTTTATTATTAGTAATAATAAAGGAAGGACGGACTAAAAAGCCCACCCTGAGGCTTAGGTTTAGGGGCAAACAGCCCCAAAAGATGAGTTAAGCTTGTACGAAGTCTCATTGTCTCTCAGGCAAGGGAATATCAGCATATCCTCACTATGAACTCCTAGCAGCGCGTTGTTGAAACCTAGAAGGTGGTCGGTAGGTGCGCGTGGGAGTTTTACTAGTCACTTGTCCCTGGCCTGTGGTTGCGTAAGGTAAGCGCGCCCCATACAATTCCTTACAGCGTGCATCCAGGAATTTACGTGGCATAGCGACAGCAGGAGATCCAAGCTGTAGAGTTTTAACTCGGCACATCTGAGTGAGGGAGAGGGGAGTGAGGAGGTATAGCTCCCGACGGTCTGGATCTATACAATACACAATACCTGCAATAATACAATACACAATACCTGCAATAATACAATATTAGAATGAAAATAAATAAAATTGGTGAAAGAAAACACTTTTTTTTTCAAAATTCACGTGTCCTTTGGTACGTGCAAAAAAAATCTGGTTAACTTGAAGACTTCGATTCCCACCTTTCTCCTATCCTGTCTTCCTTCTCTCTTCGCTTTTGGGTCGACAAGACATCAGAACTTACAGTTCTCTCTCTAAAAAAAAAAACTCTTGAGGGAAAAAAAGTAATATTTACTGCATTGTGAGGACCTTGGACTTGTTCTTTCAATGCCATGTAAACGTAAACCCCCTTTCTACAGGCATCAAGCAATCTCAATAATGTTTTACTCACCATATCCCAAGCACTGTGGCGCCTCCGCAGCGCTCAGAAACACAATATACATAGGTAATGGGAGTTTTTTTACAATGACATTTGCAACATACATACATACATACTCACTGTAAAACATATGCTATAAAAATACTAACCAGCTACTTTGATAGCTCCCTGAAGAACTTTGACATTGATGACTCCGTTGAAATTGATCATATAAAAATACTAACCAGCTACTTTGATAGCTCCCTGAAGAACTTTGACATTGATGACTCCGTTGAAATTGATCACTGTATCAGGACAACACCTCAGGATAGCTCTCCTATTTGATTCAAGATAATAACTCAAGTTAAATCTCTTCTTATCAAATATATTCATTGTTCCACTCCTTGACACGGTATCATCAGTTGTTGCCTGTGAAGTCTGATTGATATTGCTAGCTTCATTCTCATTGCCCTGACTCTCTTGCCACTCTTCACTCACAGGAAATATAAAGTCATTTGTTTGTATGTTATCATCAGGAGTGTTTTCAATGTTGGCTGGATCATGCTCTTCTACGCTTCTTATTTCCAATCCTTTTCTTACACTGACTTTCTTCTTCTTGGATGAAACACCTACTGGTGCATCCACTTCAACAAATGGATTTCTTTTTTGTTTAGAATTCTTCTTGCGTGTTTTGTTCATGCCTGGTTTGGAATCTGTCAACATGGTTGAAAGTTGCTTTGAAATGTCAATCACTTCATCAGATGATGTCCAAACTATCTCCTCAAAGTTCATACTTTGGGTGGAGTACCTTACACTGACTTTCTTCTTCTTGGATGAAACACCTACTGGTGCATCCACTTCAACAAATGGATTTCTCTTCTGTTTAGAATTCTTCTTGCTTGTTTTGTTCATGCCTGGTCTGGAATCTGTCGACATGGTTGAAAGTTGCTTTGAAATGTCAATCACTTCATCAGATGATGTCCAAACTATCTCCTCAAAGTTCATACTTTGGGTGGAGTAATTCTATCAAGAATCCTGAAATCAACATCAATATTGATTATGCAGCACTCAGAAGTTTGTATAGCCCTCATAAATTTATAAACTTTGCATTACAGGTATTTCAGTGGTGTTTACCAGATATGGTTTGTACATACTGTACGGACTGTACCTAGTATGGATATGATACCTATGTATCTGTACAGACAGATGTGTCCTCAACTTCTACATTGATGCCTGTACCTTGAGAAGTTTTTTTTTTCCTTTTACCTCATTACCTACTTCTAAAGATAGGAAAGAGTGTGGGGCTACAAAATACCTGTAGCATATAAGATGATATAAGTATGAGTGAGATTATACCTATTGCTTACCTCAAGTCACCTGTTTTAATAGAAGAGAGTTGCTTGGCTGTACAATTACTTCTCTACAATCCATCAAATGCTCGTCAATTTACCACTGTTCTTGATTTTTCAAGTCTAAAAAATCCTATTTCGACTTTCCCAGTTTCCCTTTCCTTTTTCACAAATTTCACAATTTTTTCAACTTCGCCATGTGCAAGTTTTTAAAAATCTCGCGGGCTCTCGCGGGCTAGAAAAAATGGCAGTGGATAAGGCTATTTTATTTTATGATGCTACATGATGTAAGAAGATGCTCGCATCTTCTTACATCATGCTCACATCAGAGT
>NW_007385198.1:0-3255 GCF_000475195.1 Diaphorina citri
TAGGTACTTCCGTCTTCCGTGATTTTACTAATGAATCTAATGATCTTTCTTTTTAACCCTTGGATAGGGATATCTAGGTGACCAGATCATTCAGGTGATTTGGATACGGTACATAGTTAAGTACATAAGTATAAATTAAAAGAGAGAGAGAACGAGCGAACAATATTTTTAGTGGATGTGCAACAAGCACTTCGTTGATAAAAATATCTCCAGAATACATAGATATGTAGATTGCAGATAGATGATTCTGTACATTTGTAGATAGGTACTCAAGGGTTAAATCAAAATAGATTAGCCTTTTTGACAGAGTATTTAAGCAAACAATAGATAATTAGGTACCTTATTACTTATTATGAACAATAATAATGTTCGTTCAAATCAAGTGAGACAATAAAGAAAGTTTTACGCTCGTAAAAGTTGCTAGGACCATTGCTTCCGCTTTTTAGCATGAATTAAAATTTAATGTTCGTTCAAATCAAGTGGGACAATAAAGAAAGTTTTACGCTCGTAAAAGTTGCTAGGACCATTTGCTTCCGCTTTTTAGCATGAATTAAATTTTAATTACGTACTACCTAAAGGTCCTAAGTCCTAATATCTAACCTTAATTTCTTACTATAGAGTTAGGTGCCTAATACCATCATAGTTATGTAATGTAAATTTAAATGCAGGTTCTTTGTGTTATTATGTCACAACTTTGGTGCTCACTGCAGCATTGTAGGATTTTCCATACTACCTAAAGGTCCTAAGTCCTAATAACCTTAATTTCTTACTATAGAGTTAGGTGCCTAATACCATAGTTATGTAATGTAAATTTAAATGCAGGTTCTTTGTGTTATTATGTCACAACTTTGGTGCTCACTGCAGCATTGTAGGATTTTCCCAATATCTCAATAATCAAAAAATTCAATGTTTACCTACCATGCTGGCAC
The DNA here is from genome assembly GCF_000475195.1 of Diaphorina citri. Lineage (NCBI taxonomy): Eukaryota > Metazoa > Arthropoda > Insecta > Hemiptera > Psyllidae > Diaphorina > Diaphorina citri. Next base: position 930 of record NW_007385198.1, read on the forward strand.
CGGTCGCTATGCGCATTGGTGCTCACACATTGTATGTAGGATTTTCCCAATATCTCAATAATCAAAAAATTCAATGTTTACCTACCATGCTGGCACCGGTCGCTATGCGCATAATAATGGTCACTACAGGGTGTTATTAATAAAAATTAACAGTCCTGTATGTAGGTAAGCATACAGTATGAATAGATAAGTAGTATACATACCTAACAATAAATATTCTCAGATACGTATTTCCTATATTATTAGGTAGGTATTACCTAAGGATAAGGACCCAAGTATACCTATAAAATTCTCCTAACTTCAGACATTATCAATTTCCAACTACTCATCTACTTACAAAAAAATTCCAGGTACTGTCTATACAGGTTTACACTGTCCAAGACACCCTGTAATAATAACACCAAAATAATTACCCAAGTACTTATTAAGTGGATAGTTTTTATATTCTTGGCAATTATTCGGTTAAATGTGTGAATGGATAGATTAGTCCCTTGAGAATAGGGCTAAGTGTTTGCAATATTTATTAAGGAATTATCTTCTACCTCGGATATACAGATTTCCTTTTTGTTTAGTTTTTAATATTTTTACATGTTATTAATCGTAGTCATAATAATAGTAATAGTATTTATGTAGATAGAATTAAAATTATTTACTACTAATGTATAGTGTACAGGTCTCTCTCTCTCCCTCTAGGCATGTGTTTAATTTATCTAGTCTAGTTATTAGATATTATTACTATTATTATTAGCAGTATATAATAAAGAGGCAAATATCTACAATCATCCTCCGAAAATAACGCACCGATAGTAATTTCATTTTATTAGTGGAGATGGCAAATTACCATTTCATAAAATCTGAGAGGATTTCGCCATGCAGGAAACAACATTACTTGAAAGATGAAAAAGCGATAAAATAAATAGAGGGAGTGAAAAACATAGAATAGGAAAGGGGATGATGGAGGGAGAGCGAAAGGAAACAAAGGGAAAAGGACTTGAGTTATCTGTTGATATAGAATTAGTGGAGACGCCAAATCCCGATTTCATGAAATACCCATGTATAAGTAGCGCCACTATGAAGGAAAGGAAATAGAGACCATTGTAGTCTGTACAGCTCGATCTTACCCATTAATCTAAGAAATTGGTAATGGTAATTATACCTATCAATCTGGAAGATACATATCTACAAAGCTACCTAGGAAATACCTATTTACATTCGTTCATTTCATTCAGACATTCATTCTCATCACAGTCTTAACAACTTTAAGAATGGTTAATGGTTATATGTCAGAAAATTCTATAATTTTGTTTTTCGGGATTAAAATTCCTCTTACCTTACCTTTTATATTGAACATACCTAAAAAAATCATGATCTTTCGCCATTATTTGGTTAACCCACATTACTAATTGTGTCAATACTAATTGTGTCATTTTCGTGTGTCATTATCAATACTAATTGTGTCATTTTCGTGGCAATGATTCTCTATCTTACAATCTCGTACAATATTGTGTAGATCCTTCCGTTCTAAAAGATGAATTCTTTCAAAATTGGATATCAAATGTACTCCTGACATCTTTCAGGACCAGTTCAAAGGGTACCCCAACAGACAATTTACCTGCAAGCAAAATACATTTAGTTGTAAAATGCTACTCCTGTGACTTTTTTTCGTACTATTTATGGGTATCAGAAAAAGGTACATGTGTCGTAAGGTAAAAGATTTTTTGGCTAAATTCCAAAAAAAAACTTGTAGGTAGCAAATCTCGTGATTAGAAAATAATAACGAGTAATTCACGGAGTATTTAGATTTATCCTATAATGTAGGTACCTAAAAGGGATTTTAGTTCGGAATGTAAAGTGGTAGAAGGCTATCAGGGCCCCAGGTACTAGATGGCTCGCAGGGGTACAATCAAGGGCCCCCAAGTGCCTATAATTGGAGATTGGAGCATCCCACCCCCGTAAATCTATTGACCCAAGGTGGCCCTCAGGCAAAACCTTTGCGGAGGCTCCGAAAAGTACATTTCATAGGTACATGTTTCAACTTGAGTTTCAACACAAGAAAGTCTAGGAACATTCAAGACCTCATCGGTGAAATATTTTAAAGCTCCACAGGGAAAGGAAAGCTAAGTGGTTGGGTGGAAGAGCTCTTCCAGGAGAACCCTGCCACTTAAGGTACTTTGTATGTTAACGGAATAAAACTTAGTCCTTAGTACTTTGAAAAGAAAGAAATTATAATTGCGTTAAGCATAAATACCTATGTACTTGTCACAAATGTCTTTCCCCGCTCAATACACTACGCTAAATTTTATGACTTGACTTGGACTCGAACCAC
>NW_007385199.1:0-3255 GCF_000475195.1 Diaphorina citri
CCCCCCCCCCCCAATGAGTCACCCTGTATAAATATGTTGATATAATTATAAATCCCAAAGTGTGGGTGTTTCTGTACAAATCTTGGCATCACCATTGTATCAAAATAATTATACGAGATATCATCGCACGATACGATAATGCCACTTCTCTCCATTAGGTAAATTGTATTATTATAGTTTTTTTAATATCTTCATGGACAATGCTTACTTATCGCTATCAACTTATCAATTGTCCTATTGTCGGTTTGACAAAAAATGGATTTTTAGGTTCGCAGAGCACAGAGGCAACAGAGTGCAGTTAAGCAAAAATGCTGAGAAAATATTTGAAAGTATTTAACTATCTATGTATAGTAGTAGGTACCTACTGTTTTTTAACGGAGTAAAAACTATAAAATCTGTAGTATGACTGTTAATAATAATGATGATGATCTGTGAAAATGCTGTAGATATTTGGAGTAAGAAAAGGGGAAAAACGGCGGTTTGACAAATGGATTTTTAGGTTCGCAGAGCACAGAGGCAACAGAGTGCAGTTAAGCAAAAATGCTGACAAAATATTTGAAAGTATTTAACTATCTATGTATAGTAGTAGGTACCTACTGTTTTTTAACGGAGTAAAAACGATAAAATCTGTAGTATGACTGTTAATAATAATGATGATGATCTGTGAAAATGCTGTAGATATTTGGAGTAAGAAAAGGGGAAAAACGGGAGGAAAAAACATCACTACATGGCACGTGTGTTTCATTTTCATATGTCAAGGTTTCCAATTAATTTAATAACGTTTCTCTCTTTCTCCTTCTCCTCTATCCTTCTTTTTCTCCCTCGCCCTTTCTCTACCTGTATATCTATCTATCTTTATAATCCATTCCTTCTACCTGCACCGTCCTCTCCGTCTTCATCCTCCTCCTCTTAATACTCTTTCTCCTCCTCCTCCTCCTCCTCCCTTTTCTCCTCCTTTCTTCTCATCTTTCTCCTCCTCCACTCTTACAAGAATTTGGCCAATCATAAGCCTTGAAAAATGGAAATGGATCAACGTTCATAGTGACCAGCCACTGTTTTCAAAATGTCCCATAAATCACAATCTACATTTTTCAATACATTCTCCTCCTCCTCCTCTTCTTCTTCTTCATTTCCTCTGTATGCGACAGTTTCGTAACATGAAATCGAAAAAAGAGGAAGCAGAATTAGAACAGGAATCCCAATCAGATTTTTCTTCCCCTCTCCTTTCTCTCTCTTTCTCCTTTCTCTTTTTCTGACAAAAGTTATATGAGTTTTTTTTATATAAATAAAACATAACTTCTATACAGGTCCTATTATTACTCCAAACTTTGGAGACCAAAGCCTTCTACAAGAATATGAAGTTTAATAATATTACTGTATTCAGGACCACCTTGTAGAAACGTAGTTGTTTATTGGTTACAGGGATGTAATCTCTACATGTGTATATTATGCAAAATGTTGAATTTCCACAAGTCAAAAAGAAAATTTATGATTTTCCCGCTCAATATTTTTTCTTCTTTACATACCAGAAATTATTACAGATTCAATAACATAGATACAAATTTCCAGTCTCGAATTGAGAAGACATACGATAGATAGGGTATGTTATTAGGTAAGTGAAATTGTGTCTCCACTAATTGAAACTATTGCATCTCCACTAATTCAAACCATTCACCAAATGACAAGAATGTCAAAAAACTCCCTTTGTCCAAAACATTCTCTTTTAGAAAATTTCTCGCCGCTCATACTATTATGCCCCTTACCTTGTCCGCTACCCCATTCCGCCACTGTTTAAACATAAAATAAATAGATTTAAACAATAATACGAGTAGGTACCTACATATATGTACAAATATACACGCATCACATTTGAAACGTATAACTGTATCAAGTGCGTTGTCTATAGCAAATTTAGAAATAGAAAAGTCACTCAATAACATATACAAATTTCCAGTCTCGATTTGAGAAGACATATACGATAGATAGGGTATGTTATTAGGTAAGTGAAATTGCGTCTCTACTAATTCAAACCATTCACCAAATGACAAGAAAGTCTCCCTTTGTCCAAAACATTCTCTTTTAGAAAATTTCTCGCCGTTCATACTGTTATGCCCCTTACCTTGTCTGCTACCCCATTCCGCCACTGTTTAAACATAAAATAAATAGATTTAAACAATAATACGAGTATATGTACAAATATACACGCATCACAATTGAAACGTATAACTGTATCAAGTGCGTTGTCTATAGCAAATTTAGAAATAGAAAAGTCACAAAAGCGGACTCGCTTGTTTTTTTTTCAGGAAAAAAGGAATAAATCATGTTCAGATATAGGTTCGGATATACCTAGATATTGGAGTAGGTATATTCATATGTGTAGCTGTCTAAGCGACCGACGCGACGTGACGTGACGTGGCGTGTGGTAGTCAAGTTTCTACTGCGACTGTTTTGTAGGTGGTAAAGACAAAATAATATTGCAAAAAAAGAAGAACATTACTCGCAGTCGATGTCAATATATTGGTTCACACTGTATGACGGGAAGCTGAGGACTTTCCTCTTCCTTTTCCTGTTCCACCCTGAATATTCTGATAGCCGGAACTTAACTGCAGATTTTCTCCCTCATTATTTCTGACCCAATTCTGAACTATCTCTGTTCTCTTCATCTCCTTCTTTCTCCCCTCTCTCTTTCTCTCCCTCCCTCTCGCTCACACTCTTCCTTCCTCTCCTTCTCTCTCTCTCCGCATCATCTCTTTTATAGTCGGTGGCCTAACGTCAAAAAAGCTGCATTTCGTCAGGAAAGCACCAAATTTGGCATGGACCTTTATTTGGACCATATAATCTCTTTCTCTCTCTCTCTCCGCATCTCTTTTGCACACTCCTTGAACACGCGAAAATTCTGGGGACTTTGTAAACAAAGAGTGCTCCTTGAGATTTGCATTTAAAGGCGGATTTTTCTGATACACTCCTTGAACACGCGAAAATTCTGGGGACTTTGTAAACAAAGAGTGCTCCTTGAGATTTGCATTTAAAGGCGGATTTTTCTGATTCTGAAAGCTGCTGTTTAAGAAACCTATTATCTACTGTCTTTGGAGATAAACCTATTTATCCCATCCTACATACAGATGGGTTTCCACAGGTCGAAGAAGAGGAAGAAGAAAAAAAGACCAAGGAAAAATGGAAATTTGCTTTCCCAACACACACACGTAGAGCTTTTTTTCTGGGGGGGGGGGGGGTTTTTTTGAAAGAGAAATGCTC
>NW_007385200.1:0-3254 GCF_000475195.1 Diaphorina citri
AACTGATTTTAAAAAAGCCCCAAAATGAAGAAAATGAAAAAAAAAAAAAAAAATAGATGAAAAAAAAAAGAACGTTTGTAGGGATTCGAACCCGAGCAATCCTTATACCTATGGGTGTTGAGTCGAGCGCCTTGACACCTCGGCCACTCTTCCGGGTGAGAGGAACGGGAGAAATAGCAGTATATTATCTTTTCAAGCGACAACGAGAACAAAAATCAACGAACGATTCAAACATTCAAAACATGCTTCACAAAAAAAATAAAAAAAAAAAAATAGTCAGTACACGCTCTTTGTTCTAAGGCGTCCTACATAAAAAATAAAAAAAAAAAAATAGTCAGTACACGCTCTTTGTTCTAAGGCGTCCTACATTCTCACTATTAACACGCATCCAATTCCATACCAAAATAGATGTGGTTGCACCCCGTAGATATCCACTCAAGCAAAAGCTTCATAAATATCAAATCACCCAGAAGTTTGTGTTTCCAAATTGTCATCAAGTGAGTGCCAAGGGACATTGGAGAAATATTAGTTCCTTGGGGCACATTGAATTTTGTGTCATTTCATAGGGTGGAAGGGGAAGGATTGTAAAGTCGTATTGCTTTTTATAATTGGAGAATGGAATGGTTTTTCCAAAGAGGTACACTCGTATAACCCATAACGATTCAATACAGTTATTAGAGAAGAGTCTCTTAACAATACAACGATCATAACCCCTGCCAATATCAATGAAAGATTTTCAAACAAAGTACAGGGTGATAAAGAAAGATTTTGAAAACAATAGATTACAGGGTGTTTCTAGAGTGGTCTTTATTTCCACAGAGGGTTAAAAGGTCACTGTATAACTGCTAATATTTTTAGTGACGGTGGTTTTACCATCCATTCACTGATTCACTGTCAAGCCACCTTCTTCAAATTAAACTGACCCAGCCTGAGCGGAAGCGGGAAAATCCCTCACCACGCAATTGCCCAGACGGTCAACCATCTTTATATACCAACCAACACGCAACGTTACTTTGCTTCTGTTATTCATTGGGATGGTCAAATGTTCAACGTGCTATCGTCAAATGGTTCACTAAACGTGGAGTAGGTAGCTTAATTTGTAAAAAAATGTAAATGCAGTTTCTTTGTGTTATTATGTCACAACTTTGGTGCTCACTGCAGCATTGTAGGATTTTCCCAATATCTCAATAATCCTAAAATCCAATGTTTACCTACCATGCTGGCACCGGTCGCTATGCGCATTTATATGCCATAGCTACTCATTTTCCTCGAAACAAAAGGCTATGTGCAGACAATCCCTCATGGTCAATACAGATTTTAATTGCAAATTCTCACCAGGAGGTTCTCTCTCTCTCTCTCTCTTTCACACTCTCTCTTTCTATGTTTCTCTTTCTATGTCTCTTTCTTTCCACTCTTTAGCCTTAAGTTCTCTCTTTTTTTCTTGTTCTCGATCTTTCTCTTTGTTTTTCACTTCAACCAAATGAGATTTCCTGAGAGAATGAGTGAGAGAGAGAGAGAAAAGAAAAAGAAGAAGAAGAAGAAGAAGAAGAAGAAGAAGAAGAAGAAGAAGAAGAAGAAGAAAAAGGTGAAAATCCAAAGACATTTACCAAGAACAATTCGACGTAAGGAAAACACGCAAAAGAAAGTCGGAAACAATAAAAACAGCTTTCAGAATCAAGTTGAGCTTTTCCACCAAAACAACATACATGATTACATACATGGAAAGTACCTACATACATACTGAAAAACATATACATAATTACATACAAGGTAGGTACGAACTGAAAAACATATAGGTACATAATCACACACATGGCATACATAGGTATTGAACATTGTTAGCAAAGTTCGAGAGGTCATAGCTCAATCATACATGAACACAATAAGAGTTTTATACATACCGCCTAAGCTCTAAACAAACAAACAAACAAAGAGAAGAAAATCCATTTCATTTCAAGTTTATGTGAAAAGTTAAAGGTTTTATACGAGCAGTGACGTGGTGTGGGTAGAAAAAGCCCTGAAGGTTTTTTTCAGATCCTAAAGTTTTTCCTACCTAGGTATTTTTACATTTTTTATTACCTTTAAGACTTTTTTCGAAGAGGTTTGATTCAGGGAACTGTAACTGCTAAGGTCTTATCATCCTGAAAGCGAAGAGAGAAAGAAGACAGGATAGGAGAAAATCAGCCGTTCCGTGAACGAACCTTATCTATTCAGGATAAAATCCGCCCCGGGCGGGAATCGAACCCGCGATCTAGCGCTTACAAAACCCTCCAATCTTGTAACTCAATTTTTGAGGTACTTTTACTGCTCCGATGGACTTTAAATTCGGTCGACTTATTGAATATGAACACTTTATTTTTTCTGTTAAAAATAGGGTCTATACCTAATCTTCTCTATAATAAACAAACAGAACCTCCCCCTTCCCTCCTAATCATTTCATTCCTTGAGGTTCATTGCCCTTATAATACTGGTAGCTCATAAACTCTGAAATGCTCGTAGATAATAATTTCTGAAACAAATAATAAAGAAAGTATAATGGTTTTTCGGACGGCGAAAATTAAAACAGAAAATAAGAATTATATGGGAGAAAATAGATAGCAGGGGCGTTGTAAGGAATTCGTGCTGAGGGCCTCCATTTCTAAGGTCCAAAATAAAAGTGAGAGAAGGGTAAGAGCGAAATTACTGTCCAGGTTAGAGATACCTTTCAACCTTGTCAAATGTTCCGCATTTACATTCATTTTTCTTTCATAAACTTCGTTCTTACCTCTTCTAATGTACGATTTACAAATATCTAGCGGTACCCCGAAAAAAGGCTCCGACGGACCGCGAAAAGACTAAAATATAGGTACTAACAAAATCTCCTTTGTGATGTGAAAAATATGCTTCCAATATTGTCAAAATCGGACACACCGACACACTGAAAGAAAATCATTGAGGCAAATCTGTTATCCATTCATCTGTAGGTAAGTTCTAAAGTTACCTAACCTATAAAACTCACAGTAAAAGGATACACTGATAAGTACCCCGTAGATATCCACTCAAGCAAGAGCTTCATAAATATCAAATCACCCAGAAGTTTGTGTTTCCAAATTGTCATCAAGTGAGTGCCAAGGGACATTGGAGAAATATTAGTTCCCTGGGGCACATTGAATTTTGTGTCATTTCATAGGGTGGAAGGGGAAGGATTGTAAAGTCGTATTGCTTTTTATAATTGGAGAATGGAATGGTTTTTCCAAAGAGGTACACTCGTATAA
>NW_007385201.1:0-3252 GCF_000475195.1 Diaphorina citri
ATATCGATATATATCGATATATCGACGAAAAATATATCGATATATATCGGTTTTCGATATATCGCAACATCCCTACAAGAAAAAAAGAAGAGCCTTTTGATAGTTTTTTTGCATTTAATTTCAGCATTTTTAGTCTTCCCCTCTGTGGCTCTGTGTCCTGTAGTTTAGTTGCCTATCTAGCAAAAGGATAGAGAGTAAGAATGGTCAGTTATGTTTCAGTTGGTCTGAAAGTCTGAACTTCATCTTTTGTGTTCATAAACTGATCTCAAAATGTTACCTGGAATTGGGTTGTTTGGTACAGGTAAGTTGTCAGGAGGATTGATAGCTAGGGCCCCAATCAAAATTTAGGTACTTGTGCAGAAGTCACGTCCGTGGAATATTGCTACCAAAGGAACTGGCACAAACGAGTAGTGACCAGTGTTATTATAGGGTTAGGTTAAACGTAAGAAGGAGTTTTCACAAATAGAGCAGTGATTAGTGTTATTATAGGGTTAGGTTAAATACAAAAAGGAGCTTTTCTTTTCCACGGACGTGACTTCTGCATAATTACCAGAACTTGTATTAGATTTAACTCTTGATCAAGCTATTTAACTGTTTGATTTCAAAATTTGGGTGCTGCTGTCGGTACTTGTGCACAAGTCACATCCGTGGAATATTGCTACCAAAGGAACTGGCACAAACAAGCAGTGACAGTATTATTATAGGGTTAGGTTAAATGCAAGTAGGAGTTTTCACAATTAGAGCAGTGATTAGTGTTAGTATCGGGTTAGGTTAAATACAAAAATCTGGTGTGAACATCACACGACTTTCCTTATCCTATTGAATGATGCTTATTTGAGTGTTCTTTTACCCCAACTTTTACAATATCTCGAACCGTTTTGTCGCTATAGCTGAAAACCGCCAAAAAACGGTCGAAATCTGTCCAAAAGCGGTCAAAATACCGCCAAGCGCAGCAACCATCTCAACCAAACGTTTTGTGTTGCATCCTTGTCACATTTGTGAACTACATACCAAATTTCAAGTCTCTAGCTCATACCGGTACCTACATAAGTATTTGTAAAAATTTGATATTAAATGTAAAAATTAAAGCTACAGGAGTTGTTAATATGAGCATAAGAAAAGTGTTCTCTTCAATTATGAGTATTATTTTTCAGCTCCCATGATGTAGTGGTCACTGCGCCCGCCTTGCACGCGGGAGACCCGGGTTCGAATCCCGGCGGGGTTAAAAAATTAATTAAAAAAAATGTATATTGCAAATGATCGATTCCACTAATCCTCCTAAGGAAAGTGATGAAAACCGCCAAAAAGCGGTCAAAATACCGCCAACCGCAGCACCTATCTCAACCAAACGATTTGTGTTGCATCTTTGTCACATTTGTGAATTACATACCAAATTTCAAGTCTCTAGCTCTTACTGTTCTCGAGATATTTTGTTTACAGACAGACACGGACCAATGGCTGAAACTTTGGATTTAGGCTCTAGGGACCTCAAAACGTGTTTTGGCACTAAAAACTGACCATCGAAAATTTGACCCGATTACATTACTTTCCTTCCTATAGGATAAGGAAAGTAAAAAAAGGAGCTTTTCTTTTCCACGGACGTGACTTCTGCATAATTACCCTGCTGTCGTCTGGCTCAACTCTAATAGGTATCTTGTCACCTTATTTTGCATTTGCACTTGCTTGCATGTCAATCGGCAAATGCTGAGTGATTGGAAACAAATGGAGATGGAGGGGGGGGGGAAACAAACAAAATAATGAAACACAAAACAGTTGCCCTAACATTCGGCAATTCCACCAAATGTACTAGGTAATCATTGCTGTTCTTTCCAGGCAATTTTGTGAATGTCATTGTACCATTCCTACGAGAGAAAGGATTTAAAATTGAAGCCATCTGGAGCCGAACCCTGTCCGAAGCAGAACGAGCCTCCAAAGAATTGAACATTCCGTTCTTTACGAACAAAATTGATGATGTTCTCCTGCGAAGGGACGTGGACTTGATTTTCATCATGTGCTCGCCTAATCTGCATGCTCAGATAGCGGTGAAAGCATTGGGTATCGGGAAACATGTAGTGTGTGATAAGCCGGCTGGACTGTGCCAGCAGGAAGCTTTGAAAATGGTAGGTATATAAGTGGTGCTTCTTATACAAAAAGCCCACTCTGAGGATTAGGTGTAGGGGCAAATAGACCTAAAGGATGTGTTAAACTTATACGAATCTATAAATGAGTGGTGCTTAATTTAGACTGTCAGCTCAGCTTAGAACTAGTTATTCTATTATACAATTTTCAATTTGTTCTTAGGATGGGATATTTGTTATTTATTTTTTTTTCTTCTCTCAATTCCTTCACACAAGCTCAAGCAAAATTCCTCAATAAATTTTGGTTAGTTAAAAGGTTTGTAAGCAATACTTCAGTAGGTACTTGGGAGCAGGTTTGTAAGCAATACTTCAGTAGGTACTTGGGAGCCAGTCTTTACTTTCCTTCTTCCCCTGATTAAGCACTTTAATTACTTAACTTCTTTTCTTTTCTCAGGTGAGAGCTAGTCAATACTATCCGGCCTTGATTTCCATTCTCAATCACAGTCTCCGATTCCTCCCGGCTTTCATTCACATGAAGAAATCCCTACAGGAGTGTTACATCGGCTCCGAGTTACATGTGATAGATGTACGAGTACACATGGGGAGTTTGATACATAATCAGTACGATTGGTTGTGTGATAATACCATGGGTGGAGGTGTTATTACTCTGGTCGGTAAGTGAATTGATTTTTTTTTTTTTTCTTTTTCTCGCTGTGACTACCATTAGGGCTGTCCAGCATAGAAATAGAAGTTTAGTGTCAAGTGATTGTAATTACCCCCTGATTGTAATTACCCCAGTTGACCCTACCTGACCCATCTTCAGGCAGGTACTGGAATTTTTTTGTTCCAAGGGGTTTAATGTCATGTCACTGTACCTACAACTGCTAAGGTTTTTAGTGTCAAGGTTTTACTCTCTATTTGGCTAAAATCTAGCCACCTTCTCACATTAACTGGGGCTGGGAAAAGCAAAGTGTGATTGTCCAGGTGCTCACCCATCTGGATACTAACCATGTAACATTGTTCAACCTTTTTTTTTTAGAAGTTGGATAGGGGGATCTGTAACAAAAAAGGTTTTATCATTCCGAATTCAAAGAGATAAGGAGTACAAGACAGGAGAAAGCCAGTCGTTCCGAGAACGAACCTTATCTGTTTAGGATAAAATCCGCGCCGCGCG
>NW_007385202.1:0-816 GCF_000475195.1 Diaphorina citri
GAAACAAATATAAACAAAAATAAATATAATGCAGATAGAAAATTCGTGTTTTCGCTGATTTTACCAGAGATCACCATTAAATGTCCCCCAAAAAGTTAGGACAATCAGCGAAAACACGAATTTTCTATCTTCATTAGTTGTCAAGGATATTTGAATGTATCGTTTACTTTTGGACACCCTGAATAGGGAAATAGCATACGGTGTAACTAGTTAGGGGGAACAAAACGGGTATAGTTAGGGAACTAGAGTGGAATAATTAGGGGACGAAGGGCAAACTGGGGAAGCAATAAGTACCAGAGACCAGAGGGTAACGGGGCAAACTGCGAAACGTATACTAGGGGAGGGGATGGGAAACACAGTAGCAAACTAATAGTTAGAATAGGTGATTATACGTGTAATTAAAATTGGCATGTTGCTCTCTGTGTGTTTGTGTGCGCTAATTTTTATTACCCCTCCATTTTGTAATGAGCTAACGAGGGAGGGGAAGTGTCGTAATGAGGTGGGGAGAGAGGAGGGGATTTATTGCCCCTCATTTCGTAATGGCTAGGTCGATAGAGGTGGAAGGGGATTCCTGACGTGGGGGAGAGGGATTTGAATACCCCTCATTTACTGAAGAGGCTACACGGGCGGCTACCGGGGACGGGAATTGGCGACGTCCAAGACGAGCGCGGTCTGCCTTAGTTGCGGCGTATAGTGCTTGGGACTTTGGCTGTTTCGTTTTTCTATGGCTTTCGTTAATGAGGTTATTGTTAGGGTGTCTTGGTTGGCAAACACAACGTAGGAAATACCGTATAACAATGCTTACCCATACAAGTC
>NW_007385202.1:2085-3252 GCF_000475195.1 Diaphorina citri
TCTTTACATTATTATGATGTAGGTATTTCGTTCTCTCTCTCTCTCTCCATTTCTGACTGATGTTATATTATGTAAGTACTTCCATTTTCCATTCTCTCATTTCTTCCATCTCTCTCTCTCTCTCTCTCAAATCTCTTTTTCTCTTTCCTTTCCTTCTCTCCCTTCCTCCTTCCTTCCCTTTCTCACCCTATGTTTCTCTCTTCAAATCTCATGGTACAGGTACTTCGTATAAAAAATTGATAATAATTTTACCAAAGTAAAATTCTAAAACATACTTTCAGAAGTAAAAAATAAAATAATTTAATCTTGATGTGTTTATTGTTTGATTACAGGTAAGCATTGTGATGTATCCCTAACTATGTACCTGCCCAATGTAAAAGGACGGTAATGTCTTCCTCAATTTTAGAGGAGCTTTGATGGTAAGTCAATTGATAACATGTTGGTACCTATGTAAATAATTATCTACCTAGATATCTTTGAAACAGTTTACCTACTCAGAAAAACAGGTGAAATTTATATCGTATATTTTTCCTATTATCAAACAGTTCGATAGTTATCCTTTGGAGGACCGTCAAACAAAGTAAAAAATTAATTAAATAAATAATAATAGCAATGTAAAATCATTAAGTTAAAACACAGACCTCACTCCTTTCGCTCAATCAGATTGCAGCAGGCCATATGCAATGGCAATGCATTTCAATTTTATAGCTTGGAAAGATGAGTGGTTTTGGTAGTGGTTTTGAATCTTCTTCCCCTACCTACTACTCCCCTTTCTCTCTTCTTTCCCCTCTCAACTCTCTCCTCCCCTTCTCTCCTTTATATCATTTCCCACTCTCTTCTCTCGTTCCTTTCTTTCCTCCTCTTATTTCTCCTTTCCTCTTCTACCTCCCTTTTCTCTCCCCCTCCCTCTCCTCCCCCTCTTTCTCCTCCCTCTTTCCCTTTCTCTACTCATCTCTATTTGTCCTCGCTTCTAGTCCCTCCTTTCTTCGTTCTCTTCTTTCCCTACCTATTCTGCCCTCCTCCTTCTTTCCACGACCTAAGTACTCTGCCTCGGTGGTGTAGTGGTCAAGGCGCTCGCCTGGTAAACAAGAGGGCGTGGGTTCAATCCCAGCCGATGTATGGAATTTTATCCTCAATATAATTTGAGAATTTGACCACAATAATAGT
>NW_007385203.1:0-3252 GCF_000475195.1 Diaphorina citri
TTCTGGGAGAGAGAGAGAGAGAGAGAGAGAGAGAGAGAGGGAGGGAGAGAGAGATTAGTATAAAAGAGAAAGATTATTTTGACATAGAAAAACCCAAGGGGAAAAGAAAAGAGAAAAAAATAGAATGAGGAAGAGATACTCGTAGACCAAAATTAGAAATTAGTGGAGATGCTAAACTCCCTATTGCAAAAATTGTGACATACCTAATCATATTCACATGTAAAACACAACTTCAGGAATACTACTTGTTGTTTGGCTCAAAATTTTCTATGTGGTTTAAATAAAGAAGTTTACTAACTTCGAGCCACTCTGAGTGACTGAAGAGTATACTGAAAATCTGGCTCAACGAAAAATGGGGGGTGAGAAGGAAATGTAAATTTTTTCGCAAGAGTTTTTTTTTACCTACTTTTTTACGGTACAAAGAAGAAGGATGGAGTTGTTGTTTTTCAAAGTCTATAACATACCTGCCTATACAATGTAAGAGAGAAAGGTAGACAAACGCAAGCAAAGCATGTCTGGTCTGGAGAAAATTGGAGATTTTTTTATAAACTTTCTTTCAGTCAGAGCACACTGCTTGTTAAAAAAAAAAAATAATAATCTGGTATGGAATACCTAGAAGGTTAACCTTTTTAACTAAAGAAACATGAGAAAGAAAGAGAGAGAGAGAGAGAGGAATATGAAGGAAGGGGAAAGGGGAAGACATAAAGAAAGGAGAGGAAGAATAATAGTCAGGAGAGAAAGAGTGATAATGGAAATTGGTGGAGGCGCCAAATTTAAATTTTAAAAATAATAATATGAGGTCGAAAATTATCATCTAGGTATATCAATCAATATGGACTAGAAAGAGGTTTTCTTTATGAGTCTACAGGCGTGGATAGGGGCCAGGAGGATTTATAGACAAATTTACCACAAGAAACCAAGGACCTATCTTTCTGCCTGAGGGACTGCCATTCATGCTCCTAGAAAGTTATGCTCAGAAAAAAGTAAAGAGGGTACACCAATATCTATGTATATCAATCAATATGGACTAGAAAGAGGTTTTCTTTATGTGTCTACAAGCGTGGACTAGGGACCAGGAGGATTTATAGAGAAATTTACCACACAAAACCAAGGACCTATCTTTCTGCCTGAGGGACTGCCATTCATGCTCCTAGAAAGTTATGCTCAGAAAAAAGTAAAGAGGGTACACCAAGCCCAAGGGAGTTTTGGGTGGCCCAAAATAATTTGAATATTGCGCCCCATGAATAATGCAATAAATATTTAAATGTAATATAACAGGCCTATGGGGACTTGGGGAGTTGAAAGAAAGAGGAGATTCAGTGAAAGTTGTATGAGACGTAAAATGCAAAGAAAAACTTATTACCTTCCTAGGAAGTGGAAAAATAAATAATTCACCCTTATATGGCTGTTAAACACTTTTTTTTTTTTTGCCGGACGCGTGGTGCAAGTAATGGGGACTTAGGGAGTTGAAAGAAAGAGGAGATTCAGTGAAAGTTGCATGAGACGTAAAATGCAAAGAAAAACTTATTACCTTCCTAGGAAGTGGAAAAATAAATAATTCACCCTTTTAAGGTTCTTAAACACTTTTTTTGCCGGACGCGTGGTGCAAGTAAATGGGATAAAATTCAAAATTTTAAAATAAATTCAGTCGAGATTTAACCTTAGCTCAAGTTTCCGCGAGGAAGGCAAGAGGGAAGAAAAATGCAATAAATTTTAAAATATTGTCGAAAATCTCTGATCTTCAAGAGCGTAAAATAAAATTGAGGTTGAGAGTGAAGATATAATATAAAGTTACTCTCTCATATCATGAAGGGATAAGGGACTCTCATATGATGGGTTCTATGATAACAGTCTCTGTGATATTTTCATTAGAGAAATAGGAAGAAGGATAAAACACATTTAAAAAGGAAAATGATTATCTATTTTGTCAGGGACCTGGCAGTGTGCCAGCAGAACTCCGCAATCCAAGTCATAAAATTTAACTTAAAGTATAATATCATTCAAATGAATTGGTACACATTGTCAAAGGTCTTGGTTTACTTTGCTTTTGGGATCAATTTAATTCGAAGAAAACATTTACTGATGAATTCACACCAGACTTAGAACAATAATGCCCGTCATTCATGAAGATCAAGGAAATTAAGAAAAAGATGGAATCAATAGTGAAAAACCATTTCAAAAGAAAGTAAAAATTGTTTGTAAAAATCAATCCAAGGATCCCATATTGCGCCATTCTAGATTAAAAGTTAGCAGCCACCCTGTATGGATCACATTAGAGTTCTCAAAGGTCTTGGTTTACTTTGCTTTTGGCATCAATTTAATTCGAAGAAAACATTTACTGATGAATACACACCAGACTAGAACAATAATGCCCGTCATTCATGAAGATCAAGGAAATGAAGAAAAAGATTAAATCAATAGTGAAAAACAATTTCAAAAAAATTGTTTGTAAAAATCAAGCGTCATTCATGAAGATCAAGAAAATTAAGAAAAAGATGGAATCAATAGTGAAAAACCATTTAAAAAAAAATGTTTGTAAAAATCAATCCAAGGATCCCATATTGCGCCATTCTAGATTAAAAGTTAGCAGCCACCCTGTATGGATCACATTAGAGTTCAGGGAAATGGGAATAAAACTAGAAAATCACTGCTATAATTAAACTAGCATTTTCCTTTCTCCTCTCTCTGACAGCATTTTTTAGTGCAATTATCTCTTCATCAAGGTCTGGCGGCAAGATTCCTGTCGCAATGGAGAGAAATAAAATTTATCATTTGACTACTCATCAAAACAATACGAATGAAGAACGTCAGCGAGGGAAGGATAAAAATGAAATGGAAAATGATAAATTATGAAGTAATGAGGGATCAAAATAGCAAAGGATTCTTTCTTCTGCAAAATTTATTGTTATACCTTAATACCTAATACTATGGGGGATTTCAATCTAAGGATTCTATTGCTCCATGGCAGCTAAAGGATTCACAGAAAGCTTGAAATGCATTTTGGGGTAGCTATACCTCATAATACCTACTATGGGGGATTTCAATCTAAGGATTCTATTGCTCCATGGCAGCTAAAGGATTCACAGAAAGCTTGAAATGCATTTTGGTTGTTATACCTAATAATACCTACTATGGGGGATTTCAATCTAAGGATTCTATTGCTCCATGGCAGCTAAAGGATTCACAGAAAGCTTGAAATGCATTTTGGGGTAGCTAATTATAAAACCCTACTTTTACTGTCGGAAAACCAAA
>NW_007385204.1:0-2783 GCF_000475195.1 Diaphorina citri
AATAACAAATAAATAATACATGCAACTGGAGAACACATATATTTACAAATGTATTCACAAAATTGGACCATGGACTATTGACCCTATAGACCTTGGACCATCGCCGAACATATCGACCTTTGCACCAGGGTGTCCACAACGGAGCCTGGAACCTTCTGCTTATTCAGATACGCTTGACAATTTTGAGGTTAGTTTGAGATTAGAATGCTATCAAAAAATGTATACAGATTACAAAACCATTGACAGAGCATCGCAGAAACATGAACATCGCACAAAAAAACACCCAGCTCAATGTCTTCATTTTGTACGAACCAGACAATCGTTTTGACTACGCCACCAAACCAGAACACGATAATAATAGACTCTTGAGTGGAAGGCAACCACTAGGCGAGGTTAACGCCTTAGGCGTTCTCTACCACCTAACCCTTAGAGCTCCATTATTATGTGGTCAAATTCTTAAATAAATGAGGATAAAATTCCATACCTCGGCTGGGATCGAACCCACGCCCTCCTGATTACCAGTTTTCTTTCTAACCAGTTTTCTAACAAAAAAAATTCACTCCAACGGGAATCGAACCATTTAATCCCCGGCATCCTTATTAGTTTCTGGAATGTCCGGCAGAGCGCTAATGTTCGACATAGAAGTGTTATGCATCCCCCCCAGGAGTGCTGCACTCCCCTTCGCGCTCACACCGGGCAGTTTGGCAACACCCTTAGTCGCGCTACTCGACTTGACAACACTGTTCGCATTCGCGCTCACGGCACACTTGGCAACAATGGTATTGTTATTGTTGTTTGTGCTGTGACACTTGGCACCACTGTTGGAAATTTCATTGTTATTTGCGCTCGTGTTATTGGTAGAAGTTTTAGCACCACTGTTCGCGTTATTCGCGCTAATACTCTGAGACAAAGTACTATTGGAATTATTCGCACTACTGTTTTGCGCTAAAGTACTACTAGTGGAATTGGTAGCGCTAATACTCGAAGACAAAGTACCACTATTTGGACTATTGGCGCTGGAAGACTTAGCGCTACTGATAGGATTAGTCGCGTTAACTTTAGCGCCATTGGAATTCACACTTGCGCTACTACTTGTGGGGTTGTTGGGGCTTTGTTGACTATTTGTAGACGGCGCGGACTTGAGTGGCGGTTTTGGTAGTTGTTGACTTTGTTGTAGTTGTTGTTGTTTTGGTTGTTTGAGTGGGGGATTTGGAGGTGAGTTCGGCAGGCCCGGTGCAAGGGTAGATGTCTTGTATACTTGTAATACCTGAAATGGGAAAGGTTTTAAGAAGTTCGATAGAGGGAACTGTAACAACGGAGGTCTTATCGTCCTGAAATCGAAGAGAGAAGGGCAGAGTAGGAGAAAGCCAGTCGTTCCGAGAACTCATTCTAGTAGGAGAAAGCCAGTCGTTCCGAGAACTCATTCTATGTAGGTACTGCAGGATCTATTTAGTGTAGGGTGTAGGGATTCCAAATTTCAAGGATTGGCGTGCACATTGATATCTTTAGAACATGTACCAAATTTCATCAAAATCGGAGCAGGCAATCGCGAGTAATAGCGGAACAAATATTCAAAGAAACATTTAAACCAAATGCAAAACTGTCGAGTTAAGGACATAGACCTCACTATGTACGGCCAAAAATAGAGGCATTTTGTACCTTTTTCGTCCAAGTCTTTCCAATACTGATAATTGCTTCTCAGGTGGTACAGCATTTCAGGCATATCGATGAACGCTGAAAGAATAAAATGAAAGCTTCGTTATTACATATTCTAGCAAACATCTTCAAAAAAGGTACATATGTACTTTTTTATGAGTATTTCAACGAAGCAAAAGCTACGTTAGACTCATGTGGTCTGTGTCGTAGCATGCCCATCCCGTAGTATGTTCCTTATTAGATGGACGATCCGACGATAAGAGACACAATACTTCCCATTTAGGTGCTGGGTCAACATGAGAACACTAGCAAGTAACCCGTTGACATATTTGCAATCAATAATCGAGTAGGTAGGTACATTTTTTCGTCGACTCTTGGAATCGAACTCAAGACCTTCTGCAGGGCACAATTAAAGGTGTACCGACTTACCATCCCAAGCTTCAAACATATCATTGATAATAAAGTCAACAAACCCCATCTGGGATTTAGGTATGGAACAGGTAACTCTATCGAACATGGGCATTACTACGGGGAGCTTCAGGGCCTTTTCTTCATCCGTCTGTAACATAGAATAGAAATAATTATGTATAACCTAGGTAGGTACCTACATGAAACCCCCAAAAAATACCACTTCATGGTGTAAAAAAAAGGAAGGACGGACTAAAAAGCCCCGCTAAGTCGTCGTCGTCCCCAAAAGAAATCAAGTGCCCAAAAAATAAACAAAATTTGCAAAATACCACTTCATGGTGTAAAAAAAAGGTAGGACGGACTAAAAAGCCCCGCTAAGTCGTCGTCGTCCCCAAAAGAAATCAAGTGCCCAAAAAATAAACAAAATTTGTACCCCGCCTTTTATTCACTTTGTAATTCGTGTGCTCCTCCTTTGCGTAGTACCTACCTTTCTTTCCCCTCATCGCACTCCTCTTTCCTCTAATCTCATTTCTGTTTCACTGCATTGGCGGCGTGCCACCTACCTTTCTTTCCCCTCATTGCACTCCTCTTTCCTCTAATATCTCTTCTGCTTCTCTGCATTGGCGGCGTGCCACCTACCGTTCTTTCCCCTCATTGCACTCCTCTTTCCTCTAATATTACTTCTGCTTCACTGCATTGGTGGCGTGCCACCTACCTTT
>NW_007385205.1:0-3251 GCF_000475195.1 Diaphorina citri
TTTTTTTAGTTTTGATAGAGGGAAGTGTTACTCCTAAGATCTTATTCCGAAAGCAAAGAAAGAATGAAGACAAGATAGAAGAAAGCCAACCGTTCCGAGAACGAACCTTATCTGTTTAGTATAATGTTCCCCCCGAGTGGTAATCTAACTCGTGACCAAGCGCTTAACAGGCAGACGCGCTACTCCCCAAGCTAATAGGCTAGCAGGCTAGGCTGACAAATACCTAGGAGACCTAGCTATATTGCACCCAGCATCTAACTAGGCTGACACATACCTAGTTCATTCAGCATCTAACTAGGCTGACACATACCTAGTTCATTCAGCATCTAACTAGGCTGACACATACCTTGTTCACCCAGCATCTAACTAGGCTGAGACATACCTAGTTTATTCAGCATCTAACTAGGCTGACACATACCTAGTTTATTCAGCATCTAACTAGGCTGACACATACCTAGTTCACCCAGCATCTAACTAGGCTGACACATACCTAGTTCATTCAGCATCTAACTAGGCTGACACATACCTTGTTCACCTAGCATCTAACTAGGCTGACACATACCTAGTTCATTCAGCATCTAACTAGGCTGACACATACCTAGTTCACCCAGCATCTAACTAGGCTGCACATACCTAGTTTATTTACCTACCTATTATTACACCCAGAGTCATTGCGTGATAGAGGCCAGTCTATTATTCAATTTCCTCCCCCTAGTTCTGGGTGCACCACACTCCCTATCTAACTGCATTCCACATGAACTGCAGTCTGGGGGCACCCTACTTAATTGAATAATAAACCAGAAACAATGTGCAGAGAACTATGTACAGAATAATACGAGATAGAAATATTAGATTAACTAAGTTATAGATTGAAAGTGGTCACCAAACTGTGTGGTACTGTGTTCTATAGAAACCCGAAACCCTTCCCAGAGTCCCAAGGGCTTAAATTTCTTGAATTTTCAATCTTCTGCTCCCAAAACTCTAACTCAATTATTTTGTCACTACTGGCATTCGAACCTTAGTGCTCGTGCACATTAGGCTACTATAGACTATTGACCCTAGTCTAAACCCTGGACCATGGACCCCAACTGAGACCATCGACCCTCGCACGAGTGTGTCCATAACGGAGCCTGGAACCTCCTGCTTTTCTAGATACACTTGAAAAAAATTGAGGTTAGAATGTTATCAAAAATGCATAAAAACCATCGACCATTAAAAAAAATAAAAAAAAAATAATAATAATAAAATAAAAAAAAAATAAAATATTAGGCTCTATTTCTTCATTTTCTGCGAGGGTCATCGGTACTATGGTCTAGCCTCCGTTGGGGACGCTTCTATTCATTAGAATGGTTTGTTTATTTTCCCTTGGGTCTAGGCTAAGGTATACATAGACGACGAGTCTGCTCTGTTGTGGACGCCTACTTAGAAACGGCACTAATCGAACTTTGCCTCTTGTCTGAAATCTAGCTTACAGTTTGGAAACGCCTTGCAACAATATCTACAAGAGTCATAACTAAGCCAATACAATTCTATTGTTTTCTACTTTATCAGTGGAAGCTATCCACTACATTCATACAATCCCACTATGCACTTGATAATATCAAATAGGTTCTTAACATGCATATCGGATAATCCTCCCTCAACCTGGTCATCTATTTCATCACTAGAGTGCGACAGGGGCGATCATAGGCAACTTTATTGTTTAATTATAAATTCTGTACCTAAATGAGGTCTGACTGGCGGACTTTAAACAGGAGTAGAGCAGCTTATACGTCTGGCTGGGGGACTTTGAACAGGGAGGATACCAGCCTGAAACTTCTCTTGCTAAAGAAATAGCAAAGGTTGAGTGCGAAGGGCATCCACTCGTAATATTTCTGTAGCCAAAACCAAAATATGTCTCCCTAAAGGGCCCTTGTGAACGTCGACTCCCAAAAGTGTAAAAACTGCTGTGGTTCCGAAACCTCCTTGAGAGGACCCCAGGCCCAAATGGGACCGAATAAACCCCCCTGTGACCGGCCCTGTTGGCTCTGCTAAGGTGCATTATTGAAATTATCTCTTCTAAGCTCGGGTTTATAAGTGGTTCAGTTTTTATTGTTCTAGTTTCCATTTCATTGCTTGATAGATGCAAAGCCAGTCTGATTAGGTTATTTGTTGATTCAAATCTTTATCAATATTGTTTGTGTCCATATCATCATCAGATCTGTCAATGCCCACATACTCATAGTCGTGATGGGAATGCATCTGAAAAGTGGGTGGCAATCTGAAAATGTTCATCGCACTGAACAACAAAGACATTTAGACGAGACAGCATTCTTGACATTCAGTTCAAACTTCAAATTCAAACTACATCAAACCTGGAATTTCAAGTTAGAAGTCAAATGACAGGAAATTCTCTAATAATGTTAAAAAAGTGCCAAAATTCCGAATAAGAACGTTTGGTCATCTTGGTTGTAATTTTAAAAAGAGTCCAAGTAAGAACAGAATATTATGTACCTAGGTACCTTGTTCAAAAAAAATTCAAGTTGTTAAACGAAAAGTACTTTGCATGATGAGATGAAGAAGAAAGAAACAATTAAAATTAGGCAATTTCCAAGTAGGTACATAAAAAGAGTACTCCAAGACCTACATAGATCTTAAAACTTTGAGCAAGATCTTTCAATTTAAAGCAAGATCTCAATTTAAAACGTCACAAGAAAGTACCTAAAAGTACCTACATGATAATTATGTATAACATGGTAGGTACCAGATACCAGAGGTATCTTGAACATCCTCGTGAGAACTTGCTGAGGACATTATTTTCCAGTGGCGTAGCTATCAGGACCAAAAATTCCGATTTGGATTGCAAAAATTCCGAATTATAATAAATTAGGTACAATTGATTTTGAATTTACTCTTGTAAGTTTGTTTGTTTGTTTCACCACAACTCTCAAAGGATTTATCCGGATTGGATGAAAATTCGACAAAATTATTCTACACCTATTATTGAGAATGCGCGCTCACTTGATTTTGGGTCGGATCGGACCTCAAGAAGACCGATATGGGCCTTTTATTAGTTTCGAGTTTTGACACCTAAAGAAAAGGAAATGACGTGTGTAGCTTGAATTCGACAAAGAATCAGTGGCCAAAATAAAACTATTTTGACTATTTTGGCCTATTTTGGCCGAAGGTTATTCTGAGAGGGTTCTACATTTCACTGAACCACTAGTTTTAGTTAGTTTTTTTTTTTTTTTTTTTTTTTTTTTTTTTTTTTT
>NW_007385206.1:0-3182 GCF_000475195.1 Diaphorina citri
TAAGCGCTAGGCCGCGGGTTCGATTTTCGCCCGGGACGAACTGTATCCTCAACAGATAAGGTTTGTTCTTGGAACGGCTATCGTCCTCCTACTGTATCTTCCCTCAGTTGTTCTCTCTAAAAGCGGGACGATAAGATGTCTCTTATTAAAATTGTGAATAATAATGCTCGATACCTAATTTCGAATATAATTGGGCTGAGTATGGTTGGGTGACCAGATGGTCACCCAACCTGGCTTTTCCCGGACCCACTCGGGCTGGGTGACGTTATAGTAAGAATAAAGGAGAGCTTGTCACCGCGCCGATTGAAGGGTAAAAACTCCCGTCATTAAAAAAATTGGAAAAAAGTTTCGATCAATAACATTATAGATTAAGGAGCGCGAAGCTCTCCGCCAGCCAAATCAAAATTTGACCGCTAGGTATTACTCGTTCATTGCACTTGATTTTTTTTTTTTTATCTCGTCGCATATCATTAATGATCAAAATAAAAAAAAGCATTTTTTTTTTTGGCACTTTTATTGATAAGTGGTACCCTCTATCTCAGAGTAAATGACAAACTTTCGAGTCGGTGAAATTATTAAAAAATGAGCTCATGACACATATTTCAATCTGTAGTACCTATCCAACCTGAATTTTTGGCCAGCCTAGTTAGCTTAGTTGGTAGTGCGTCTGCCTTGTAAGCGCTAGGCCGCGGGTTCGATTCCCGCCCGGGGCGGATTTTATCCTGATGGGATAATGTTCGTTCTCGGAAACGGCTGGCTTTCTCCTATCCTGTCTTCCTTCTCTCTTCGATTTCGGGACGATAAGATCATAGCAGTTACAGTTCCCTCTGTCAAACCTCTTAAAAAAAAAAAAAAAAAAAACAGTTAGGACTAGTGTACGAACTGCCTTGGTTCATCACCCTTCTCCCCTGGTTTAAACAATAGGCCTAATAGTTCCTCAAGCTCTACCAACTCTTTACTAGTACCAAAACTAAGTAGGTACCTGCTACCAACTCTTCCTCTCTTCTTCCCTGAGTTGTGACCGTCCAATGTTGCCAAGTTACGACCGTCCAATGTTGCCAAACTCTTTACTATAGTACCAAAACTAAAGTAGGTACCTGCTACCAACTCTTCCTCTCTTCTTCCCTGAGTTGTGACCGTCCAATGTTGCCAAGTTACGACCCCGACATGAGTGATGTCTCTTATTACAAGTGATGGATTTGCTGTGAGAAAAGTAACTGTACTATATCCAAGTACCCCACCTCTGTGTATACAGTGCTTGGTATTGAACTTGTATTGTCTGACGTACAACTCTTTATTCTACTTACTTCGTCCTTATCCTGCCTACAGCTACAGGGCCTACCTCGGTGTGACCTTACCCTGATAATCAGGAGGGCTTGAGTTTGGGTTGAATAAATTTCGGCCTAGTCTCTATAAATTTTGGGTCAAAGATAAGGACTAGTCAAAAGTTAAACAGAGATAGCCGTTTTTGCTCTCATTTCAATACAACACTAAAGTGAATTTATAGCAATCAATTAAAAAAAAAAAAAAAGATCTTTTCGCGCTCTTTCCAACGATATACAATACTCAAAGAGTCAATTTTTGGTCTTGGTCCTCTCTGACTTTTACCCATTGCTCGTTCGATTTCAATAAGCAAACAACTTCATGATGCAACAGTACCAATACCAACCTTTCTTTACTTTTCTCCCTCTCAACCTGATGCCTGATGAATATACCTTTCTGAATCATCCGAGAGAGTACAAGCAGGGTTTACAACCCAGCAGAACGAGTAATAAGTCTCTACAAGACAGTACCAACCTTTCTTTACTCTTCTCCCTCTCAACCTGATTAATATACCTTTCATCCCAGAGAGTACAAGCAGGGTATACGTATACAACCCAGCAGGACGAGTAATAGGTCTCTACAAGACGGTACCAACCTTTCTTTACTTTTCTCCCTCTCAACCTGATGAATACCTTTCTGAATCATTCCAGAGAGTACAAGCAGGGTTTACAACCCAGCAGAACAACTTCCCAATCTGTGGTAGGCGCACCATTAGTGGTACGCGGAAGCATTTCTGGTGGTACGCGAAGAGATTTGAAAAACCCATTTTTATGATTTATCTCGTGAATGCGAAAAACAAACTGGCAACCCTAGTTGTAAAAAAAAAAAAAAATCTACAATCAGTGCACCAAAAAATTGACATCGTACTATGATTAACACGAAAATTTAGCCTGCGGCGCTATAATATCTTCATTTAACTCCCAAAACATACAAAATTGATGTTTGGTGGTACGCTCAAAAGAACCTTGAGGTGTCAGGTGGTACGCAGTACTCAAAAGTTTGGGAACCCCTGGAATAGAGGATGTTGTACATCATATCTCCAAATATTTTTCCCTTTCAATTTCAATCAATTATTTCACGTTGTGAGGTAATTAGCGAGTAAAATTTCAAACCAAATGTTTGTTTTTACTGTCTGCGATTTCTTTTAACCCATTTGGGCCCGGGATGTAGGATTTCGTACTTGGGTCCTCTCATTATGTGACCTAATAGGTACGACAGTTTTCGTTTCTTAATTTCGTGGAGGATTTCGGTTACTTTTCCCATTCTTCTTGCTATACCTAACTACTCAACCATACCTATTTTACCAATAGCTGCGATGAGTTGACTTATTGGTTCGTGATGAAGAACATCATGATCAATACCAGCAAGAAGAACATCAGTACCGACACCAAGAGGCTGACACGGTCTAACTAGGCAAATACGAGTCGGATACCAACCTAGCGTTGATTTCGGCCAGGTGTGACTAACAAAAAACGGACCCCAATCTACCATCGACACATTCTACTTTCCTCTTCTTTTCAGGGTTACCATATTAGCTATTTCCTCCCTGATCACTGACCGAATGAAGTGGGGTCTAAGTTTGAACCCCGGTAGGTAGGTACCTATTTTTTTTCCTTCATTTTACTGGTTTGTCCTTTTTTAACCCAATACCTAGTTCTCTGAGTTCTGAATCTTATCTGAAAAGTTCCAAATTGAACCTGGACTCAAACCACCAACCTCCGGATCTCAGATCCACCGCGCTAACCATTAAACCACCGAAATTCTTCGTTAGGTACACCGTACACCTACTGATATTAGGTAGCCATGTGCCTTCTGATAATGTGCCTACCCATCATAATTTTGATCTTTCATTAGTTAGG
>NW_007385207.1:0-3250 GCF_000475195.1 Diaphorina citri
TTTTTTAATGTTTTTAGGAGAATGGGATTTTTTTTAGACTTTTTAGGCTACGACATTTCAGCCAGGTAAAGAGTATTTAGGAACGCGGATCGAAACTCGATTTTTAAGGCCCGATACCGAGCACAGTATCAATACTGAATCAGCTAAAGCCAAACCTGCTACACCAACAACGTTTTGCTTCGTTTGATTGACAGTTCATTTATAAACAAATTGAACTTGAAACTACTCCATCATACTCCCCCTCGTACTTTCCTCACGCAAATACCAATGTGACCACAACACCGTCTCATACAACTAGGGGTTTATTTGTATGTTTACCAGTTTCCATAGTTACAGGTGAAACATGCATGATGAAGTGAAATTCTGTTGTACCTTTGTTACAAATGTTACATCCGCTCACAATATCCACAATATCCACATGTATGTTGTAGTTGTTGTACTCGGAATGGAGAAAATGGAAAAACGAGTACCATTAACTGGAACTACTCGTATACCTACTAGCAGGCTCATTTCCATTTCCTAGTAGAGGAGGAGAACTATCGATAGTCAAGCCTCAACCATCGATAGCGTTCGATAGTCAAAACTATCGATAGTTATCGATAGTGCTATCGATAGTTCTCCTCCTCTATTTCCTAGTGTATGCCAGTCTAGTTTGCTAAGTCGCAGGTTCGATTCCCGCTTTGGTCGAACGACTAGCCTATATGCTGTCCTCCTCTCTTCGATTTCGGGCCGATAAGACCTCTTTTGTTACAGTTCCGTCTATCAGACCTAATAATCATAAGCTGTACCAAAATGACTGGCAGACAACTCATTTCCTTGTGCAACTTTTCCTAGCTTCAACTTGTCTTGTCACTTGTCTATGATTATTTCAAATTCTAGCATGTGTCTGCTGAACTACATCTTTGGCATCGATTATTCCATTGTCCACTGTTGCATCAAGGTCTGTACCTCATTCTTCCACTTATTGGTTCTAGGTATTCCTATGCTTTACGCTTTACTAGGTATTTCTATCCTGTGCTTTATTCAATCTAGTGCTGACCACCACACTAAATTATCTAAACGCATCCGCCCGCCTACTGGTACTAGATGGCCTACCTCTACCTCTAGATTTGCGCCCGTCTTCAACTCCCGTCATTTCAGCTGAATCATCTCACCTGTAAAACTCCAGCGCCTTTCCGCTCTTCAGGCAAGCACCTGAACAACGTTCCTACTGAAACAGAGACATTAACTGACGGCCAATGAAGTAATGAGCCTCACTACCTCTCGGTAAATGAGGTATGCCTTATAGCTTACATGGCGCCAGCAAATGAACCATCAGCAGGCTCACCTACAATCTATATAAACTTTTTCAACCAATAGGCTCTCGTTTAATGACTAGGATACTGGGAAACCGTTACGGAACTCTTTATTGGCCTCCGTGCGGACTCTGGCCAGGAGTGGAACATAAATATTTCATGTTCTCCAGAACGGAATGCACAGAATTTCATGTACTTCAGAACAGAATGATGAGAAGCTATTTCCCACCAGAACAGAATGCACAGAATTTCATGTACTTCAGAACAGAATGATGAGAAGCTATTTCCCATTTGACGCAACAGAACTTCAAGTTCAGTAAGGCCTTTCCCTACCTGAGGAACAGGGCTGTAAGGTCGATCCTTAGGGAAACTCAATCAGACAGATCAAAATTTGGGCGGAGAGCATATTAATTATCCTTGACAATCTTGGCATACAAACCATGGTAAGATTACAGTGTACCAAGTTATGCGTTTTAGGTAGGTATGTCTTCTGAAAATAAACGTAGAATCAAAGTTTACCGGAGCTGCGACTTTTAATTTTTCATGTCGAGAAAACGCATAAAGTTGCAAAACCAAGACCTATTATTCAGGATAGAAAAGGGTCTCCGATAGAAGCGAATGCACTATGAGTAGTATACTATCCTAGATCCTAGGTCTTACTTCCTTGTAACTTTACAATTAAACCAGACTATTCTCTTGCCTTGAATTGTATACGAGGCATCTGCCTCAGAACTTATAGTGTCCAGGGTCAGCCTTATGGCGATTCTGCGGAATTTCTAGATCTGGAATTTTAGACCGATCTTAATGCAAGCTAGATCAACCTTAACACAACCGGCAGTAGACTTCGCGTCGACTGACACATCATAAATCAGTTCCGAGTGTCGTATAAGGGCATGGATTCTGTTCTTGTAGAATTTCTGATCTGAAATTCTAGACCGATCTCAATACAAGCTAGATCCATCTTAACACAACCGGCAGTAGACTTCGCGTCGACTGACACATCATAAATCAGTTCCGAGTGTCGTATAAGGGCATGGATTCTGTTCTTGTTTGCAATTACGCTCGCACGATAAAAATAGTATACGATGGTTTTTTGCTCCCGGGGTACGTACATCTTCCTCAGTGATCTGGTTTTTCACCTTGAAGAAACTTGCTAGTATTCTTAACTTGCCTGCCTAGTTACGTTATGGACATAGCTTAGAAAATAGCACGCCTGCCTAGAGTGCGTAATTAGTAGTCAGACTAGTTAGCGTTCCCGGTTGTGGTACGATTCGCCCTCAGTGCGAACTTTAAACAGATAAGGTTTCCTCTCGGTAGTGATCTGGTTTTTCACCTTGAAGAAACTTGCTAGTATTCTTAACTTGCCTGCCTATTTACGTTATGGACATAGCTTAGAAAATAGCACGCCTGCCTTCTTATTATTATTATTATTTTTTTAACCTGAGCAGCGACGATACTTATTGCCTGAGGAGCGCCGATAGTCACTTTGTTCACAATCTCATACTGTTCTTCAACAATCAATAAAGTATATTAACCTCCTTGTAACTTTCTGTACCCCTTTAATACTGACTTTTTTTTTCAGTGATCTGGTTTTTCACCTTGAAGAAACTTGCTAGTATTCCTAACTTGCCTGCCTAGTTATGTTATGGACATAGCTTAGAAAATAGCACGCCTGTCTAGAGTGCGTAATTAGTAGACAGACTAGTTAGCGTTCCCGGTTGTGGGTACGATTCGCCCTCAGTAAACAGATAAGGTTTCCTCTCGGAACGGCTTTCTTCTCTCTTGTCCTGCTCTATTCGCTTTCAGGACGATACGACCTCAGTTGTTACAGTTACCTCCATCAAATCTCTTCAAAGAGTAATCTACGCCACGCCTCCAAGGGTCGAGAAACTATAGCGATACAAGATACAACTATCCAATACAATGCATAGTGTGTACGCACCTTAACAGTACTG
>NW_007385208.1:0-3249 GCF_000475195.1 Diaphorina citri
TACCAACTAAATACTGTACGTAATATGTACTTATTACAGTCGAACCTGTTTTAGTGGGAATCCAAGGGACCCGCAATTTTTTCCCACCTATCCAGGTTTCCCAGGTAAAAAGTTTCCCACTTAGAGAGGTTGCCGTTTTCCTATTCCCGCTTTTATAGAGGTAATTGTGAATTTTGAATTTCTTCTTTCGAAAAAACCATATCGCGCTTGTCAGATTTCCAAAAAATTCCCAGTTACAGAGGTCCGCAGAAACAACTTTCCACTTTCAGAGGCAAAATTCCCACTTTTAGAGCCTCCGAACTGAGTTGCTGGTAAAAAGCCATTCCCACTTAGAGAGGCTCAAATTTCCCATTTTTAGTAAAACATGAGGGGGCTATGATTTTTTCCCACTTATCCAGGTTTCCCACTTAGCCAGGTTTGACTGTATCATGTTAGGTAGATGTGTCTACTATTTGTATCATGTTAGATGTTAGTGTAGGGCTGTAGACAACGGGAATTAAGCTTTCGACGTAAACAAAGTTTCGTTTTGTTAACAAATAATGCTAATTTTATGAATACTTAAAACAAAAAGGACGTATTTCTCTCCTGAGTGTATATGATGTTTTATGATGATAATGTATTTGGGTACCAACATATTTGAAACAATTTGTTTATGACAGACAGTTCCATTAAACATGATAATTATACTAAAAACAAAATGTATGCTGGTACAGTATGTTCAGGAAACTAATCTCCACCAAAATGAGAAATCCAAAGTCTATCTGAGAATACATCAGTGTCCTTAGAGATTTCATTATTTCTCCTTCTTCCCTTCCTAAAGACACCCACGCTCTCGGTACTTTTTGGTCACATTATGTGATAACTTTACACACATTGTGTGATGATGACTTTGATTTTTGTTGTCTGTCTATATTTCTATTCAAATAATGCAACATGAGTATCAAGTTCGAAGCGAATACAATAGGTATGTAAGTATGTAACACTCAGTGAAGGAAACATTGAACCAAATCATTTGGGAACTATTGTTATACATACCTGTTTAAATTCTTACTGAAAAAATCTGGCCCGACGGACCATAAGTTTCCTTACAGAGAGTAGAGGGTAGGTACCCAACCCAGTTAAGAATGAAGAAAAAGAAAGCTTGGGTTATTCTATTGTGAAGGAGATCCTGGCTAAAACCAGCCTTCCTTTCAAATTACTATTTTTTTTTCACCCATATAAGTGCTAAAAGAGGCTTAGCTATTTTAATTACTTCTCAAAGTAACGCATCAGAGCTTCATGTAGATAAATTACATATTCTACTTCAAGTGCGTTTCGTCTTACGTCTTTTAAAAACAAAAGGGGGGAGAATTACAAGAAGGAATGTGGATTAAGAAGAGTGACAAATGGTAAATAATAAGTCTTTCTGAATTTCCAGAAATATTTTTTTATACAAACAACAGAATTTTGAAGGAAAAAAAAAAAAGCCTGAGCAGATGTGATAAATAACGTATGTTCTGTTTTATGTTGTAATGAGACTGTGTAATACGTATACTTCATGCATCATATTTTAGCTCAAATACCTTTTTGATGACAATATGTAAATAAGTCAATGAGTTCTATAAATAGTTGGAAACGCGCCTATAATATTTTTGAAACAATAGATGAGCCAATGTTTTCAAAGTAGGTATTACACATTTGAACAGATGATATATGAGAAATTGAACAGGTTGGTTCCAGTAGCCTTAGGTTGAGCTTCAAGTAAATTACCAAGTTTATTTAGGTTAAAGTTTCTATTTAGTAAAAAATCATGAGCCACAATAATGATATATGAGAAATTGAACAGGACAGGTTCGTTCCAGTAGCCTTAGGTTGAGCTTCAAGTAAATTACCAAGTTTATTTAGGTTAAAGTTTCTATTTAGTAAAAAATCATGAGCCACAATCATTCATAGATGAAATTGGTAGGTACATAAAGTAGTAGAAAGGGGTGAAATTTCAAGAATCAAATGATAAAAAACTACCCGCAGATGAAGACATAAAACTGGTTTATTATTGATGTTTTATGATGATAATGTATTTGGGTACCAACATATTTGAAACAATTTGTTTATGACAGACAGTTCCATTAAACATGATAATATACTAAAAACAAAATGTATGCTGGTACAGTATGTTCAGGAAACTAATCTCCCCCCATGTCAGAAATCCAAAGTCTATCTTAGATCAGTGTCCTTAGGAGCTTTAATTATTTCTCCTTCTTTCCAGCCCAAAGACACCCACGCTTTCGGTACTTTTTGGTCACATTATGTGATAACTTTACACACATTGTGTGATGATGACTTTGATTTTTGTTGTCTGTCTATATTTCTATTCACAAAGACATCTCCATTATTTCACCATAAAACACCACCATAAACGACAACGTCTATTAAATTATTTACATTTTGTTTTTAATAGATGCATTATTGATGTGACATGAAAACAATTTAACATATAGTTAGGTATTAAAAACCTTAGAATTGAAATAAGGACTTTGAAGAAGGGGAACTGTCGCAGACACATCATAAAACAGGGGACAAGATTGTCTCCAAAAGACAAAATCAGGATTTATTACTATTTCTATGATTATTAAGATCTTCCAACAAATGCACTAAAAAACCTTGATTATTTAGTGATCAAGAATCGGAGCACTAAAAAAATCACAGGGGACAAGATTGTCTCCAAAAGACAAAATCAGGATTTACTGCTATTTCTATGATTATTAAGATCTTCCAACAAATGCACTAAAAAACCTTGATTATTTAGTGATCAAGAATCGGAGCACTAAAAAAATCCCAGGGGACAAGATTGTCTCCAAAAGACAAAATCAGGATTTATTACTATTTTTATGATTAAGATCTTCCAACAAATGCACTAAAAAACCTTGATTATTTAGTGATCAAGAATCGGAGCACTAAAAAAATCCCTGAAAATTTAGTGAATATGGATTACAGTTCAGGGCCTCGTTTCATCAAACTATTGTATTACAAGACTTGTAATACAGGCAATTTAATTTACAAGCCAGAAGTATTCTAATCTGTGTTTCACGAAAATAATTCCAAAACTTGGAAATGTACCATTTCTTCAAATTTAAATGTTTGGTTTGGTATCAAGGAAAACCCCCGTGCGCTTCGTGCTTTTTTTTCTCTCCCTTATTTTGTGTTTTTCAAGAGAAATAGTTGGTCGTTTTTTGTGATTTTTGTACCATTTTGCGAGTTAAGTTCCCCTCT
>NW_007385209.1:0-728 GCF_000475195.1 Diaphorina citri
AGAAACTAATGAATTCATCAGGAGTGCATTTGTTTTTCAGTCTAGTCGATATGAACTGAAATTTTGGGGCTTATAGATGAAAGACTGGGAGCTTGCAAAATGGCGAAATCTCCTAGCTGTAGAGGCTTGGAAGGTTTTGGTCAATTGACCAAGAAAGTGTAAGGATCGAGTACTAGAGGGGCCAGAGAAGCAGAAGATCAATCTAGTGAAACTTCGAGTGAGGTGAGTACTTTTACGGTGACCTGGACACACCAACTAAGTACACTTGACCATCCGGGGTGTAATCGGCCTCGGAAGTATAACAGAGAAGCTGGTGGAAATTTCAGCAAAGGAAGGTGAAATGATAGAACGTAATCAGTAGCGTTGCCCTCTAGTAGAATGTGAAACCTTAGAACACCCAAAATTGGCCCAGGTTTCACCTACGTGTGTAGGCACTTTGCCCTCTCATACTTAAATCAGCTACCATTCATTATCAAAAACAAGATACAAAGAACAAAAACAAATGAAAATCCAAAAAGACCGAACATCAATTACCAAAATGAAATTTCCAACTCCAATATAACCAGTAATATTCAGCTAAGCCATACAAACAAGTGCACTTAAAACCCCCAATGAAACCATTTTACGACAGAAAGTTATGACTCTAAACTTTTAAAGCTCCCGTAATAACATTATCATTGGAACTAAACACTCGAAGTGAATAATTAACATGAACTCTGTCCTCATAA
>NW_007385209.1:1345-3249 GCF_000475195.1 Diaphorina citri
GTGCTCGTTAAAAAGTACCGAGTTTGATAACCATAATGTTTCTTTTGTCAGCCACACAAATGTTTGGCAAATTCTGTGCCGTTATCGTCAGTCACTTTCTTGATTCCTTTACCGTCAATGGGTGTTAACAATTCACGAAAAACAGTGTGATGTCCTGAAAGAAATTATCCATTCATTCGTTTTGAACATACGATTGTTTTTTAACGGTTTCGTCAACATATTTAGCACAAATACGCCGTTAATGTAGGCCACAGATGACGATTTTTACGACCTTCAATTCCCAGATCTTTCCCATGTGTCAGAATTACAGGAATTGTTCCCACTGGAAGATGTTTCACTTGTTTTCTTGTTATTTGCTGTTTGGAGTGTGTGACTTGGGATGGGACTTGAGCTGATGAACTACTCTCCATTATCTGAAATTATGTATTATTCTGACCTTTTTATACCACTTTAATAATGATTTTGTACTTCGATAAGAGGCAAAAGTACCTCTTTGTTTCTTCTAATACGGTCTTGTAAAAGTATCAATTTTGCAAAGTTTAAAATTAGAAGTGCTGACTGCAGATCCCTGATTCTACGAATTTCATGAAGGCACCAACATAGGATCATATAGGATGAGCACAAGGCACAAGCGATGACATGGCAAAAAAGTAAAATAATCAAGAATGACATTTGCTCAGCCAACGTTCAACACATATTTAGTAGCCTGCACTTCTAATGGCACTAAAAACCAAAATCACGGTTCACCTGCGCCATTTAAAGTCCATGTCTACAAAACATTACCTACAAATTCACCAAATTACTAAACAAACACGAATCCCCAAACATAAACCATCCTATCATCTTCAAAAAAGCACTAAAACTACCAATGATTATCACATTTAGAGGTACTCATCCAAAAACTACTTAGCCCGTATTATGATACTTTATGTCCAAAATGATGATAACTCCGAGATAGGTGAGTACCTATACGTTTAAACATGGTACAAATTGGTTCTTGTAAAGAAGCTTAGAGTGGATCTGAGCAGTCTGGTGATAACAGCTTTGATTTGGTGACGAGAAGTATTCTTTTATCCCCTCGTTGTAGTATTGCTTAACCCTTCTTTGGAATGTTCATGGAGAAAAGGGCACATCCACTAATATCTTTGTCGGTAAATGTGTTGAGCAAACATGGAATTAACTTGGAACACCTGAAGCCGTACGTACTGTTAGTGGATGTGTTATTTTTTCCGTGGTATTTTTCCCACTAATAGGTAGGTACAACATACTAGTTATAAACAGTGGCCTTTTCTTTGACTTACTTACAGCAAACAACAACAGATGTACCTACATAATCGTAGGTATGTCTTAAGAAACATCTGTATTTCTGTAAGCAATAGGAGCAAGTCATAAGGTAAATGTCTAACACCCCTATTTATGAACAAAATGCTGGCTCTTAAGTTCGTGCTAAGCATAATCTCAAGGCATTTGATTGGTCAATTTTGACTTGAGACTGATCTAAGAACGATCATTCTTGTTCATAAATACGAGTGTAAGGGTTCTACAAAGTAGAAAATGCATTAGTTGCACTTTGCATTTTTCCTCTAACCGAGTCTAACCTGACTGGTCGAGAGTTAACTGTTGACCAACCATAATCGAGAATTTTACAGGCATTCAATTGCAACTAAATGAATCAAATCCCAGTTCCACACGCAATGACCGCAATGTTAAAGTTTGCCAACTCGAAGTCAAACCAGGGTTAACGATTATCACCGTTTGTTTCTAATGCGTCAAAGTTGTAATGTTTTAAGTACCTTATGCCCGAGTCCTGTAGATACGTATACTCGTACATATGTCTCCAAGTTATTTATTTACTAATTTACTAACATATCCCTGTGCCTAAGTAATGTCAATGGAGTACCTAA
>NW_007385210.1:0-3248 GCF_000475195.1 Diaphorina citri
CTGATTCTGAATATCAACAGGGGGCTAACATCTCTTACGTTACTCATCATAATTATAACATCTAGAATACGTCAAGAAATTTTTTAAGCAAAACTTATTTCGTATCATATATCATACGGATTAGCCTGGTTGGGTTTGATATGGTCCAAAACTATTCCATTCCGCTTTGGTTTGAAATTGTGAAATTTTATGGTCTGAGTTTATGAGTGACAAAGAGAACGAGAATCAAATGACCATTATTTTTCACTTGTCTTATGAGATTTTTATTCCCGAGGGAGATGGGTGCCAGGATTCAGGAATATTTGCTCTCGATACTTGTTCTCAAGGTAAGGTAACTTCGAGAACTGCTTGTTTGTCATTTGGGGGCAATATACTTTCCTCTTTATAAAGAGACTCATAGATATTATCTACTGTATCTTGTTATCATTTGATGAATTATGAAGAATCTGGTCTAGTGAGCTGACTCTAATAATATAATTTATCTTCGACCATACATGATACAAATGGATCTAAAATAGTTCGTCAAACCACAATGTTCTGGGTTCACAAAGGGTTAGCCGGTAATATATCTCGCTCAGACGGTTCTCCATCCATACCCCAAGGGACTGTGTGTTGAGCTCTCTGGAAATCTTTCAATCGGGTTTCGAAAATAATTTGTGGTTCTAGACCTCCCAAAAAGAGACCTAGAACGTTTTGTCCCAAGAGAACTGAACTCCCATGGGACTTGATGATTGATATACTTTGATTTCTCAAATTTGAAAAGTAAATCAACATGTTTTGTTTTCAAAAGGACAAAAACCCAACTAAGTATAGTTCGGCCTAAAAAAGTTAAGTTTCCTTCCAATTTTTGGTAAAATCGTAGAGGTTTCTGTTTTAACCTGAGAGTTCCAAAACGGAATAAACTGAAGTCTAATCTTAATAGAGTCTCACTATAGCATTAAAAGAATAGAATAACGGAGTTCAAATTGGAAACGAAGAATTTGAAATCTAATTTGAGTTTTCCTCGCTGGAGGGTTCCAAATTCTAAAAACCACCTCAAGATGTGTGTTTTGTTCTTATGTTTACTTTTGTTTGGTTTTCAAGAGTGAAAACAATTTTTTGTGTGCAAAGAGGACAATAACCAAAACAAACAAGAAATTGGTGTTGAAGGAATTAACCATGACAAATTTGAATTAGGGGGGAAAACAAAGGACCAAGTTTTGTGGACAGAATAAATTATTGGCGTATCGAATTACGTTTGGAATTTTGGGGAATCGAAATTCTTCATGATAGATCGGATTTTCATGGTGAATGCTGAAAGTCCTTTTCAATTTGGAATATCTATCAATTAACTCAAGACCGAATTTTGTGGACAGAATAAATTATTGGCGTATCGAATTACGTTTGGAATTTTGGGGGAATCGAAATTCTTCATGATAGATCGGATTTTCATGGTGAATGCTGAAAGTCCTTTTCAATTTGGAATATCTATCAATTAACTCAAGGTTATTTATCATCTTTTTACCTATCTTTTCTGCTAGTATACGATTAATACAAGTAGGTAGGTAGGCACCTACTTGACCAAGTAAAGACGGTCGAAATGTTGAATTTAAAAGTCATTAGTTAGGTACCTCTTCGTCATTACTTTTCATGACCAAATTTCATTTTGAAATTTTTACCACGCACATAGATACATATATTAAATTAACCAAAAAATATGTATCTACTATCCAGGTACTCATTTTACACCATTCACGAAGCTAGAACTCAACCTACCACAAAGCTGAAAGTCAAACCATTGCCTAGCTAGATGACGGAGGTTGGGCAAATGCATCTCGGATACACCAGTCATCTGTATCGCCAATAATAGCAAGATGCTGGGACATCATTATCGAATAATCTACATATGTACGAGCTTACATAAGCGTTTGGACACTTTGGTCATGATTGTGTGTTTTAGGAGAAAGTTCAGTGCTGCTTTTGCAATTTTTCAAATACAGCTCACGCTAGGGATGCCTTTTGTGGCTCCTTCCTAAAGTTATCAGTATGTTCAGTTATGTGTGTTGTACTTGAATTATTTTTTAGTACTCTTATAGTTATGTATGTGGTGGGGGTAGTCTGTCCTTTTCCTTGTGACGGTTATTAACAAGAACGGCGCGACGTAAGATTTGACTAATCGAAGTGCAAGGTGCCAAGAAAACGTATGTCCCTATACCCATAGGTTACCTAAGCGGCATAATCTTAGGGCCATATGATAAGAATCTTAAAGATAATCAGTAGAAAAACCTTCAAGTTAAAGTCCAGTAAAAAATGATCAATTCGGTCAAGATAACTTTGAGAGACCTCATTAGTCAACTTAGCTTGGGATATGGGTTCTGCTCAAGATGAAAGTAACCTTGGGTACGGTACGCAGTATGTAATTAATCTAAGTGTTACTTTGACCTTTGCTCAAGATGAAAGTAACCTTAGGTACGGTACGCAGTATGTAATTAATCTAAGTGTTACTTTGACCTAAAACTTGGGAACATTTTATTAATTGAGAAATGGTCACTGCAATTTAAAGTTCAGAGCAAAAAAATCGTGTTGAAATTAGTTTCCAAAAAGAAGATGTCTGTAGGTCTCATCAGGTAGGCCATTTTATGGGACTCTCAGCAATGAGCTCTTACACACAACTCTTCTGACGTATCAGCAGAACCATTAGTAAGCGAGGGTAATGCTCTGCCACCTAACCCGCAAGTATTCTTACCTACTGTTAAGCACTAGTTTGGTATATCAAGTTCACAGATATGAGACCTATTTCTCTCTCTCTCCAGAGAAAGGTAGAAGTCAGTTCGTCGAGATAATGGCAATGAAATCAGTAAATCATAGAATTATACGACTACTCAAGCACTTAAAAAGTTTCAAACCACACACAATTTAAAGTTCAGAGCAAAAGAACCGTGTTGAAATTAGTTTCCAAAAAGATGTCTGTATGTCTCATCAGGTAGGCCATTTTATGGGACTCTCAGCAATGAGCTCTTACACACAACTCTTCTGACGTCTCAGCAGAACCATTAGTAAGCGAAGTTAATGCTCTGCCATCTAACCCACAAGTATTCTTACCGACTGTTAAGCACTAGTTTGCTATATCAAGTTCACAGATATGAGACCTATTTCTCTCTCTCTCCAGAGAAAGGTAGAGTCAGTTTGTTGAGATAATGGCAATGAAATCAGTAAATCATAGAATTATACGACTACTCAAGCACTTAAAAAGTTTCAAACCACACACA
>NW_007385211.1:0-3248 GCF_000475195.1 Diaphorina citri
CTCCCTCTCCCCACCCCAACTCGGAGCCATCCTAACATCTATTGCGTTCTTCTGGAAATTGCCTCTTTGTGAAGAATTAAAGCTTCTGCTTTTATCAGTTTTATCTCCTCTTTTTCTTCTTCCTTTTTTCTTCTCTTCTTCCTTTTTCGCCTCTTCGTTCTCGTTCTCTTCTTCCTTTTTATCTTCCTTCCCCTTTTCCTTCTTTCTCCCTCTTCCTTTCTCCTCCTCTTCCTATTTTTTTTCTTCTTCGTTCTCATTCTTCCCCTTCCTTCTGCTCTTCTTCTTTCTTCTTCATCCTCCTTGTCTTCCTCTTCCTTCTTCTCCTCCTATTTTTCTTCTTCCTTTTTCACCTCTTCGTTCTCGTTCTCTTCTTCCTTTTTATCTTCCTTCCCCTTTTCCTTCTTTCTCCCTCTTCCTTTCTCCTCCTCTTCCTTTTTTTTCTTCTTCGTTCTTGTTCTTCCCCTATCCCCTTCCTTCTGCTCTTCTTCTTCTTCATCCTCCTTGTCTTCCTCTTCCTTCTTCTCTTCTTCTTCTTTGTTCTCTTTTTTTCTTCTTCCTTTCTCCTCCTCTTCTTCTTCATTTTCCTCTTCCTCCTTTTCTCTTTTTTCTTCTCCTTTGTTCTCTTTTTTTCTTCTTCCTTTCTCCTCCTCTTCTTCTTCATTTTCCTCTTCCTCCTTTTCTCTTTTTTCTTCTCCTTCCTCCCCTCCTCTCATTTATCGATTCATTTATCTTATAATTTTCTTCTCTTCTCTGATTTCAGGTCAGTATATTCAGGTCAATATTCAAAGCTCAAAGGCATAATACTTCAGGATAAATTTGAAGTTCAGGATGGGGTAAGAATTACACTACGCTAAACTTTGAAATTTCATGACTTGATTTGGACTCGAACCACCAACCTCCTGATTCGAATCACTACACCACCGTACCAACCACTATACCACTGAGGTTGTGGATTATTTTATACTCAAGTAGTTTAAATAGCAGCGATACTAATAGGTATTTATTGTGTTATGGCGGTCTCTTCTTGGTCCCTTGTGTGCCGCGTCCATTTGTGTGTAGGACCATTGCACTACAGATAGGTAATCTGATTCTAATACGATTACAAATAAATCTACAAATAAAACGATATATCTGTCTACCTATCTCATAAAGAAATGGTAAAGCATCTCAATAGCAACAGAATCACATGCACTCCGTATCAGTTGCATGTGTTTACATCCTAAATATATACAGCCCCTTGTGTAACTGACTGACTGACTCACTGACTCACTCACTCATACTAATTCTAACCCACTTCTAGATGTCGTTGATTAAAATCAACACTGCTAATGTTGAGGTTTTTAATGTTCATATCGCACAAATCATGAGATATTGAGATACCTACTCTTTCAAACCTAATATGTATGTTACACATTAGGTACTTCTATCTATACTTCTATGCGGACATAATTACATATGAGAACGATAGAATAATTATTAGGAGCATGGTTGGACCAGTGGCATTTGCTTGCCGTACCGAAGGTCGCGGGTTCGATTCCCATTTTCATTACCGTAAGTCAGACTCAGAACATCCCCCCATCGACAAAATCCTGGATACGCCACCCATGAAGGTAACGATGGAATGCCTAGCATTCTTCCTTCTCTCTCCAATAAGACCTCCTTTTTTTCAGTTCCCTCTATCAAAACTCTATGTTTCAAAAAAACTATGTTTCTATTTATTAAATCTACGAGATAGAAAAAAAAACTTTTATTCATTTTTATTTTTACCTTGCTAGTTCCATAGATCTCCTAAAGTACTTCCTAGCATAAACCACGACGGGTACTCTACATCCGCCCCCATTACAATTGCATAATTAAGCAGTCTCCTATCTAGCTATCTACTAAAACCATCTGGGAAATTCAGTAAACCACACTTCCACAGGAATCCTGCAAAGGAAACGCATGCAAACATGCATGCTTAATGAATCCTGTAAAGGAAATGCATGTGAAACATGCATCTTAATGGGGATTATGAGTAGAACTGACTATCTACCATGGTAGAGTGGTACTAGAAGTCAATGAATTCCAGGACATACAAGGCAGGGTATTAATGTAACTAAGTTAAGTGCACAAAAGCTCAATGAGGCTTAGGTGTAGGGGCAATAAACAGCCCTAAATGTTGGGTGAAGCTTATACGAATGAACAAGCTTATACGAATGAACTTGAATCCAATCTGCAGGTAAGCAGGTAGCAGGTGTAAAGGCATTTTGACACAAAGTGAATTTAAACTCCGTTTAAGTTAAACACTTGGGGCAATCTGATTGGCTGAAAAATTTGAAATCAACCAATCGAATACCTTAATGTCAGGGTGTCCTGGGCCCATCACCCAACAAAATGTTTTGTTTCTCTGGGCTGATCTCGACAAGTTTTGTGTCCTTGCTCTGGGCTTATCACCCAGGATTATGACTAGAACTGACTATCTACCATGGTAGAGTGGTACTAGAAGTCAATTAATTCCAGAACCTACAAGGCAGGGTATTAATGTAACTAAGTTAAGTGCACAAAAGCTCAATGAGGCTCAATTTGATATCAACCAATCGAATACCTTAATGTCAGGATGTCCTGGGCCCATCACCCAACAAAATGTTTTGTTTCTCTGGGCTGATCTCGACAAGTTTTGTGTCCTTGCTCTGGGCTTATCACCCAACAAAATGTTGCGACACGAAGATTTTTCTTTTTTTTTTAGGCTAATCGCAACATATTCTGTCACATCACCCAAAAAATGTTGCGACAGAAAATTAAATGACATTTTTGGTTTGCCAACACTCACACTTAACTTATACTTTTTATAGGACTTAAAGTTGGCACGTACCTTACTGTTTGGAGCATATTCCTAGATGTTGACTTTCTCTTTTCTTTTCAAATCACTAGATTTTCTTTAACTTAAATTATGTAAGTCAGGTCACTGTCACTGAACAGTCTCCAACGCCTAATTAGGATCGCATTTGGGTCGAGGACGTTGCTGAAATCAGAATGTCAGTTTTTCAGCCAATCAGAATCAAGCATTCAGTCTCATCGAGAGTTCCTCTTTACTAGGGGCCTGGGCCTGTGGGTGTGAATGTGAATTGAGTGAGGCCTAGGGGGGGTCACGTGACCGACCATCTTATAGTATCATTAGCCCATTTCTTTTTATTACTTTTTAGTCCGTCCTTCCTTTATTATTACAATAGTAATAAAAAGGTATAAGGGACGGACTATTGTATTCGCTT
>NW_007385212.1:0-2776 GCF_000475195.1 Diaphorina citri
AAGGAGAGGACATTTTTATATTTCAATGGGAATCGTCTGTACGTGAGATATGGCTTTTGTCAGCAATTAGATCCACGTGAGTCACGCAGTCACATCACAATACATGCTGTCCAACGCTATTAGGCTTCTACTAACTTTATCTAAAATCTGTTTTCATTTCATCCGGGGAAAAATAATTACTAGGATCATACAGCAGAACTACTTAGGAGCTTTGGACTCTTTGGAGCACGTTCAATAATTTACTTCCACGGCTATGCCAAAATTGAAATGGTATGATTCGACCAGAACTTTTTTTTACCCATCTAGGAATCGAACGCAGCACATTCAGGTTGAGAGTATTGTTGTCTACCCGTCCAGAGACATATTTACCTTTGGTTTACCCAAACCAACAAGCACTGAACAGGAGCACTACATTTTTTTTTTTTTACTGGTAGGTACAATATGCTTACAAAATGAGTTACTTAATACCTACATTCCTACACTTAACATTTCCAAGTGAAGACCCCTCGGGAAAAAAGATGGGAGTCCAATTTTTAAAAAATCTGGTGTGAACATCACACGACTTTCTATTACATTTGAGTATCGAACCCGCAACTTCTCAACTCTAAGTCAGAGAGTGCCTGATATTGGTTTCATTTGTGCACATCATGATGAGTATGCATTACTCAAAAATAATGAGTGATCGAATATGAGATGATGGTTTGATAGATTCTCATCGTAATAATAATGATTTCTCGTAACATGTTATGTTTGCCATATTTGATACTATTTTATATCTGTGTGTTGTGCTCTATTAATATTATTTCATTTTGTTTTATTCGAGGTAAAATGCTTCGCTTACCAGGTTGCCGAATCAAATTGGAAAGGCATAATTCAACTGACGTGGTGGCGCTTTGGTTATTAATATGAGAATAGGTAGGTAACAGTAATGGATAATTGATTTATTGATCTTTCTTATCAGTTATCAACTTATCACCAACATACATAGGCAGGACCATATTTAGGGGGGGGGGGGGACCCGGGCCCGAGCAGTCTGTGATGCAGGCCATACTGGCGAGTGCAGGTAAGAACATCATAGTATGTCTGGCCATGCTATGGAGCAGCCTGTGATGCAGGCCATACTGACGAGTACAGGTAAGAACATCATAGTATGTCGGAGCATAGTATGTCTGCTGGGAATTCAGCTAAAATCTACAATTTGCATTGCTGGGAATTTAGCTAAAATCTACAATTTGCATTGGTGGGAATTCAGATAAAATCTACAAGTATGAGGTGCAGTTCGAGGGTCCACTAGGGTCCTGTGTGACATTAGAGATAGTTCAAAAAGGGTACCAACCTCAGTGGTGTAGTGGTTAGCACGGTGGACTCTGGATCTGGAGGTTGGTGGTTCGAGTCCTAGTCAAGTCATTAAATCTAGCGTAGTTTATCAAGCGAGGAAGGACATTTGTGACAAGCATTTAATGCTCAACACAATTAAAATTCCTGTTTTAGTCCGTCCTTCCTTTGATCTTGAAATTTGTCGCGACGACCTATGAACTCAAAGCGAGAAAGTTTTAGATAACACTTCAGTCGTTAATTTAAGACCGGTTTTAGCGTCATCTATGTTAAGCTACGCCGAGCAAAGCCAATAAATGGATGAGTGACTTGAACATTATATTGGGAATAAAGGGAGAACGGGCTCTAGTCTTGATTTTAAATCAATACCTACATAAAAGTAAAATCAAAAAATCAAATCAAGAATAATAATAAACTGAATATTAAACAAATTAAGTAGGTACATAGGTACTGATTTTCTCTAATCACGATCGAATAAACTACGGGCTAAAAAATTCCCGGACGGACGGGCCCAGCTTGTTAAATTACAGTGTTCCCAATTAGGCACGATACGATTTTTTTCTTCGAACGACAAGTGTCACAAGTGGGAACGGGCCTTAAAAGACACAAAAGTACCTAGATCAAGTTTTTAACAATTTTTTTTTTTTTTTTTTTCAGAGGTTTAATAGAGGGGACTGTAACAACAGAGGTCTTATCGTCCCTGAAGTGAAAATAGAAGGAAGACAGGATAGGAGAAGGGCCGCTCTTCCAAGAATGAACCTTATCGGTTGAGGATAAAATCTGCCCCGGGGCGGGAATCGAACCCGCGGCCTAGCGCTTACAAGGCAGACGCGCTACCCTCCAAGCTAACTAGGCTGGCTACCCAAATCTTACCTCGTAAACTAGATGAAGGTGTTGTATTGGACGAACACATATCCCAAGATACTTTCTTAGGTTTAGCGTTAAACTTGATGTACACATCACCTGCGCCTGAAACCAAAAGAAAACATCTTCAAATCAAGGAGAGAATAGAACAGTTGCGCTTACTTGGGTGATGTTTCAAAGTCAAAAAGCTGGGAAAATGAGGGATTCCGGAACTTTTCTTTTTCTTCCACGACTTCTAGATCCCGAGATAAATCGATTTATCTGCGGCCCAAGCTAAAGGCCAGGCCCCGTTCCTGTTAAACATAGTACGTTTACTAACTAAAGCCCTGACCGACAACGCCCCCGCGGTGAGTCGAGCTTTTTTTTATTGACATTTTCCAGGCTTTAAGTTAAAAATAAAAGGCAGTCTCAGGACTTGAAGACATAGCAGTCTGAACCATCCTCTACGCGTGTTTGTCTAATTACACAACGGACACCCTACCCCTCGAAACGAACCTTGTAAACCT
Organism: Diaphorina citri; assembly: GCF_000475195.1. Classification (NCBI taxonomy): domain Eukaryota; kingdom Metazoa; phylum Arthropoda; class Insecta; order Hemiptera; family Psyllidae; genus Diaphorina; species Diaphorina citri. The sequence continues at coordinate 2,706 of NW_007385212.1, forward strand.
ACTACTGCAGTAGCCATGCCCTCGCCATACGCACTGCAGCTCTCAGGTTCTAAATGGCCCCATAAAAATTC
>NW_007385212.1:2801-3286 GCF_000475195.1 Diaphorina citri
AAAAAAAAAAAAAAAATCGGATGAAACTCACGACAAGTGGGAACGGGCCTTGAGGACTCGTGTGGTCTGTGTAGTAGAATGTCCCATGTCACTCTCATCGGAAGGGCTATCGAATCCTCACAGTGTGCCCTAATCTGATGTGGCATTTAGGGCACACTCAAACAACAAACTTTACCTATGAAATATATAAGACCTTGTTTAGACTGCAGAAGTAAAGGGACTTTTCAGTCTCATTCTGGCAGGATAAAGAAAGTATATATTCTGTTCTATTCTAACATTTTTCTCCTTTCCCCCAGGTATCCTAGTATCACAAGTGGAACACGCCCCCTCCACACGCCGAGGAAGACCTTGTTTAGACTGCGGAAGTAAAGGGACTTTTCAGTCTCATTCTGGCAGGATAGAGGAGATATATATTCTGTTCTATTCTAACATTTTTCTCCTTTCCCCCAGGTATCCTAGTATCACAAGTGGAACACGCCCCCTCC
>NW_007385213.1:0-2929 GCF_000475195.1 Diaphorina citri
GGGATCATTTTCTCCAAGGTGTTTTTCGTCCATTTTTCTTCCCATTTCTCAGTTTTTTCCTTCCCGACATCTTGGTTTTATTTACTTTCGTATTTCTTTTCAGACTCGTGTTGGATGCTACCGGAAAAGAGAACGAATTAGAGTCAGTCTGGCCAGCCTAGTTAATTTGGTTGGTAGAGCGTCTACCTTGTAAGCACTAGGCCGCGGGTTCCATTCCCGCCCGAGGCGGATTTTATCCAGAAGGGATTCATTCGTCCTCGGAACGGCTGGCTTTCTCCTATCCTGTCTTCATTCTCTCTTCTATTTCGGGACGATAAGACCTTAGCAATTCGAGTTCCCTTTATCAAACCTCTTGAAAAAGAGTGAGTCTGTGTCATAGCATTCCCTATCCTGCTCCGTAGCCTCCTTGCCTGTATGTATTGCCTATCTTGTAGTATTATAGTATGTCTCTTTGCAAGCGAGGCAAGAGACAAATTATTAGCATGATCACAATGAACTCTTCATTAAGTATTTGCTTCATTAACACCCCCATCACGGGGAGACTAAGTGTACAAAAATTTCACGAATAAAATTAATGAAGTGATTCATGATAAGTAAAAAAAAAACTAATGTCCCAATTCGCAGGATTAAATATGGGAGATATTGGGAGATTAAATGGAGGAAAAAATAGCTTTACAAAATATGGAAGAGAAAAAAAGAAATTAATTCTTCGGGGCCGAAATTTGGCAAAGTGCAGAAAATGAATTCGGGCAATGACGTCACATGAGAATACATTTTGAATTGGAGTTAAAGATGACGCAGGTGACATTCCTCTTGACATACAGGGTGGTCGAAAAATCCTAAATCTTTCTATAGGGTGATTCAAAAATAGGATCCCCGTATAAGATGTTTCAGTCACATTTGACTACAACGACAAGGCGCTGCCTTTAGAAATTGATGATAATGATGTTTCGAAAAACCTAAGTCTTTGTATAGGGTGATTCAATTTTCCTACCACTTTGTAGCATGAATCTGGTGTACGACTGATAGAAAGACATTTATCCTTTATTCTACCATTAGGAAAAATATTGAGGGTAGTGATAGTTGGTCCAGTTTTTAACATTATCTTTTTTTCGACAAAAATTAGTTTTTTTTACCACCCTATTGGGCGTAGCTTAATCTAAGTGATTCCACAACCTACACCAACAGACGGCACGTAAGTTTTTGGAGTCGTATACATATAAAATGTCATTCCCAAAAAAGATACGGGACACCTTATTGAGACAGACCGGTAAACGTAACATAAATTAAATAATGAATTTTTTCGTAAGGTCAAGTAACTGCGGAAAAAATTCTGTCAGCGAAGAAATGAAACGTCACGAAAAGAAATTTGAACAGACAAAGATTTTGAAGAAAAATACCTTCTCACGAAAACCTACAATGTGTACTACTTGTGTGCCTTATCATAAGTGACACAATGTCTGTTGAAATGTACAAACCATAAGATTGCACAGAAAAATCTGTGCAGAAAACAAATGGAATGTATGATATCATGCATGAAGTACTTAGATAATGAAGAAAAGTGTAAATGTTAGGCTCAAACCCCGAATTCGCTTATACTTTGAGAAACGGAAGCGACTCCGATGGCGCCACATTGGATTTCCTACAATTTTGGTATAAGTAGGACCATCGGCTATATTCAAGCCGTATGTCACTGCGGCTTAGATAGATCTTTTGTGACTTATTGTTGTGACTACGGTTCCATTTCTGAAAGTTTCCCAAAGGGAATATACACCTTATAGACACCTTTCACATCTAGACTACAAAATGTAGCATACTGCAAATTGTCGGATACAGAGCTAGGGTAAAGGCTACAGTGTATAATACGCCTGTTCACACTGCAAAAATGTCGTATATACTACATTGTGAAGTCGAACTGCACAGTCGTACCCAGTTTAAACTTGCTGAGGGCTACATTTTGCAGTCTAGATGTGAAATGGTGCATATTCTACTCACCAAACACAGAGTCATGGAACTCTCCCGTACCCCTATGTGACGTCACGGGTTTATCCTCACTCCTTGTAGAACTAGGCGTGGCACTACTACTGGTAGTGGGCATATGTACTGCGTCACCTCTACTCAGCTTTTTCCGTGCCTGATATCCTCTGAAACTCGACTGAATTAGAACGGCTGCCTTGTCCGCTTCCTGAAAAGAAGAAAGACCAGGGTACGGTTAGCCTGGTGGTAACGCGCTTTACATCCAGAAGGTCCCTAGTTCGATACCAAACATGAAAAAATCAAATGCGACAGGTATTGAGACGAGAAAAGGTTAGACCAGTGGTAACGAGCTTTTGTTTGTCATGCAGAAGGTCCCGGGTTCGATGCCCACCATCGACAGAAAATTGATATTTTCAAATGCAGGAGGTATTGACTTGATAATTAGGTCATTATTACATTCTTTGCACTCGTATTTACTATTGCAAATATTTGTTACTTTCCAGAACTCAGCACCTCAATGGGAAGCATTGTGTCTCTTCTCGCCCATCTGATGAGGGACATAGTGACATACGGGATGGACATGCTACGACACAGACCCGTTAAGTCCAACTTCTTAAACCATTAGGATAAGTAAAGTAAAAAAAGTAGATCTGACAAAAACATGTGAGTAAAACGGAACAAAGACAGAATTTTGACCGAGATTCTTCTAATGCCAAACCAGTTTCATCCAAATATTCCAAGTACCTTACCTACCTCACCATATAAGGGCAAGTTTTCAATAGTTGCCGAAAGTGTGTTACAATAGTTACCCATTGACGAATTGTTAAGATGAACACTAGCCACCGGCAATACTACGTTAAATACACCCATTCCCTCGCTACCCGCTTACTCACCTAAACCCAGTCTGAATGAGGACGGGAAAAGCCAGCAGCCCAGGTCTCCCATCCGGAAA
>NW_007385214.1:0-3245 GCF_000475195.1 Diaphorina citri
TAGCTTCTGTTGGGTTATTAAGTTATGATATTAATGTTGATTGTTACATCGTTGCCTAAAGGAATTCGACATTCCTGGTAGATAAATTCGGTCTAATGAAGCAAAAGAATCCGCGGACTAGAAAGAAAAGATCTTTAGCCTTGTTGTAAATTACTCTGATCATAATATTATAACACTATTGGGCGATAATTTTTCATGTAATTCTTGGTACATATACGTACATCATGAAGAATTTTAATTTATTAAATTGTTTAATGTACAAGAACAATGTCTGTGGTAACCATCAGATTAAAGCCGTATAGCACCTGTTACCATTAATACCTCATACATTGTACGTATTCAGGAATAAGTTTCGTGTTCGTTACATCAGAGGTTTCAAGTTGATCCAGACTTCTCGAGATCAGATCAGGACATTATTATACAATCATTCGTGAATTGAAAATTATCACACGCGTATTGTCCTCTATAAATCCTTTGTAATCAGTTTACAGTCATGTCTTAATCTGGAGTTGGGATGATTGGGATATATGGAACAGTCAGTACAGACGCATCAACCATTCGTAAATTGAAAATTATCACACGCGTATTGTCTTCTATAAATCCTTTGTAATCAGTTTACAGTCATGTCTTAATCTGGAGTTGGGATGATTGGGATATATGGAACAGTCAGTACAGACGCACTAAATTCAAAAGGAATCTATCAAATAATTATGATCTATGATGCTATTCAAAAGGAACATGAATGTCATAGTTGTTCTGACAACGCAGCTCATATTGGCCTTTTTTCTTCCTCAGAATTTGAACTACCTCTTCGTCACCCATTTAATTGGCCGAGTACTACTGCTAAGCCTTAGTAAAGAACATTCCAATGTCTTAAAACCGTTGGCTTTTGATTGGAACACAAATTTCAATGCTAATTAATTTATTTTAATGAAATGACACACCGAGTTAGTGTAGGTTGCGCAAATTCTTGGTTCAAGATAATATCTACTTTCTTCCAGTCTCTTTTCAGTCCAAGTATCTGGGTGAGCTTTTTTACTTTTTCCTTCTTGTCTAACTGTGCATTCCCCATTTATCAACCCACACCACTAGTCCTACATGTTACATATAACATAGCATACATGGATGATGGGTACTTAATGTATCATTATTGAAGCTATTAAGAATAAATCTAAAAAAGACGCTGGGCAACGGGACCCGTAGGGATCCTATTGAATTCTCTCGTCTTAAACAATGGTGCAGTATTAAGATTGTTTAAGTACATCAATCAAATTACACTTTAAGTACAATTGCTAGAACACTTCTTGTTCACAAGTACCCTAGATTGTGAAGACTTTGTACTCTCTTGATCCTCGCGAGCTCAGTGGAACACATTAGCACTGGAAACAAGTTTAGCCAACGCAACAGTGCCAACAGAAAATGATGCCAATGAGAAATGTGGTTAGTTTTATTGTTACAAATAATCTGGCAGTTGAGGAAGATTGGTACTAAGATATGTGTCATTGGTTCTGGGAGGTTCAAGAGCTTCAAAAAAGTCATCATCAGTCGAGAAAAACCATAGAAAGAACCTATTGATTGAACCTTTAAAAATTCTCTCTTCTTTACTTCTCCATTTATTGGTCTAGGACTCTAGGTTCACCGAGGTGTGTCACCTTGTTATACTAAAGTCTTATCTCTCTTTCCCTTTCTTGAAATATGACCTTTTGCGACACGGAAATTTGTTCAGTAAAATTTACACAAATATCGTGTGTACATTTATGACTAATCTAACTCGAACCAAGCCAATGAAAATGGATAGTTCATTGTTTTCTATGAAGTCAAAGATGACCAGAACTTACCTCGGTCCAGTTGTCCAGTGTTGTCCGTGTTTGAGATTGTTCTAAGCTCGGGTCATCAATCATGTTAGCATTTGTGCATTATGGTCAGTGATCGGCACACACTCTTCAAGTTCATCTAGTGAACATGATTAAGTTATTTGTCTCAACCTCTCAACATTCCCAGCACCAACGTCTTCATCTTGTGCTAATATGCATTTCGCTCCGATCTTCTCTCTACTGACCTTCTTATGTGCATACATAATTAGACACGTTGTATACCTCTACCGATAGGTTTATCAGTGTGATTGATCCGACCAATTTGTTTTCTCCCATGGCTTTGGTTTCCCACATGTGTGCAAGATGACCGATATTGCTTGTGATACCGCTGGGTCTCGACATGGAGTTTCATCGTGAGGGGAAACACCCAGTCTGATCTGATCCTAGGATTCTCAGATGAGTCCTACGTTAAGCAGGGTCCACACTTGTGTTGGAAATGTCGGACGATAATGGTGTACATTTCCAACAAGTGTGGAATGTAGACCTGCTTTAGAGGAACTTTTGTAACACCTTTGGATTGCTCCAGGAGAAACTATTTTATGCATACCACGATGATAACTGTTACTGATTTCTTGGGAGAGGAAAACGCTCTTTGCGTTTTCTTGGGAGAGGAAAACACTCTTTGCGTCTTAGCCCATATTTGTAAAACCTTTTTCTAAATTATTTTTCTTACTCAGGATCACCTTATACCCTTATAGCTTTTAAGTGCATCTCTTGAGTTCTTCAATTTAACAGAAGGTTCATCAGATGTTCAACTCTTTGCGTCATAGCCCATATTTGTAAAACCTTTTTCTAAATTATTCTTCTTACTCAGGATCACCTTATACCCTTATAGCTTTTAAGTGCATCTCTTGAGTTCTTCAATTTAACAGAAGGTTCATCAGATGTTCAGATCTTGGGGATGAAGTTGACATCAGTATCTATCTGCTGCAACTAGGTCCCTTTCACTCAGCAATATCCATCCTTTCAACTTTCACTACTATTTCCTGCAAAATAAATAGGTATTACTTTTGGATAGTAATTATTCTTCCTAATTGATGTGCCCATTTTATTGGTGTACTAACTTTGTTTTTACTCAAAGAAGGGATTTATTGGTGTTTGATTGTTTCTCACTCGTATGTTATTCGCCTAGCATGATAAATTTTATAGCAATCCCCCGTACTCTATGCATCTCCACTTTGCCAAGCTTCAAGCCCCTCTGTCTTCTACTAGTGCAGTACTATTGTTTTTTTCTTATACTTGGATCAGATAAGACGAAAAAAAAAGCTGTAAATCATAAAATATCATTTCATATAATAATGCACGCCTCAGCGATCCCAAGTAGCAAGTAGTCATTTTCTCTTGGTCTTCTTCAATAAATTATTCAACTCA
>NW_007385215.1:0-3245 GCF_000475195.1 Diaphorina citri
CCCTATCAGAAAGGAAGGCAGTAATGGCAATCAAATCAAATGCACCAAGCAGGAAACTCTCAAGCAATATAAAATTAGCCAGGAAACAATCAGGGGATGGAAAATTGGCCTGCTTCTAGCTTTCTACACATAAATAACTACTTGCTACTAATTTTTCAGGGTGGCTAAAACCAATGGGTAATTTTGTAGTTATTCAATTCTTCCAAGTCTCTCTATATGAAAGGTGGAAGCATAACCTCTCTGTCAATTATCAGGTCTGATCAGACCTCCTAAGTATTGAGCTAGGAACACTACTTGGGTTCGTTCTTTTGAATATTGTCCCACTCATCCTATGCCTTAATACCTTACTTTCTTATCCCCACCTGTTCTCTTATTTCTTTTTTCCGTGTACCAGGAACATCCCCTGTACATAATATTGACTTATGTCACCTTTGCTCAGCATGTCGTGTAAGAAAAAGACAAAGCAAGAGTGAGAGAGAGAGATTGGAGGGGAAAAGCAAATTGCCTTTATGTCCTTCCTCCTTCCTTTGTTTGTAGTTTGTACCAAATTTCATCGAAATCAGACCAATCGTTCAAGAGCTATCGCGAAACAGACGAACTAAAAATGCCAGTCAAGTCAAGATAAAACTTAGAAAGTCAAGATAAAACTTGGAGTTCACTTCGTTCAGCTAATAAATAGTAGGTAGTAAGTACTGCATAGCGCACATAGAAAAGGCGTTTCCAGCACTACAACCCTTACTTACATGAATGTATACCTACAGTACCTTCACACGTTGGAGTTGCATTTTGTTTTCAGCTGTCGTCAAAGTACTACTTTTACTTACTCTGACTGACATTGAGTACTCTACAACCTATTGATGGCGTTTCGGCGCACATGGAAAAGGCGTTTCAAGCAATCCAACCCTTTCATAAATGCCCCAAACGTCTACCTACAGTACCTTCATAAGTTCATACTTTGGAGTTGCATTCTGTTCCGTTGTTTTCAGCTGTCGTCAAAGTTCTACTATTACTTGTACTGACTGACATTGAGTACCCTACAACCTATTGATATATTTCAAGAGAAAGCCAGCAATTATAGCATTACATGGAGTACCCTAGAACTACTGACTGACATTGAGTACCCTACAACCTATTGATATATTTCAAGAGAAAGCCAGCAATTATAGCATTACATGGAGTAGGTACCCTACAACCTATTGATATAGTTCAAGAAAAAGCCAGCAATTATAGCATTACATTGTAAACCCATAAAAAGTAAACATACGTTGTCAGTTGACCACGAGGCTATCGGGAAAACCAGAGTTCTCCTTGACGCTGATGGACTTTTCGCGTGTTGGTTAGTTCCCTATCAGAAACATACTTTGTCAGTTGACCACGAAGCTATCGGGAAAACCAGAGTTCTCCTTGACGCTGATGGACTTTTCGCGTGTTGGTTAGTTCCCTATCAGAAAGGAAGGCAGTAATGGCAATCAAATCAAATGCACCAAGCAGGAAACTCTCAAGCAATATAAAATTAGTCAGGAAACAATCAGGGGATGGAAAATTGGCCTGCCTCTAGCTTTCTACACATAAATAACTACTTGCTACTAATTTTTCAGGGTGGCTAAAACCAATGGATAATTTTGTAGTTATTCAATTCTTGCAAGTCTCTCTATATGTAAGGTGGAAGTATAACCTCTCTGTCAATTATCAGGTCTGATCAGACCTCCTAAGAGGGATGGAAAATTGGCCTGCTTCTAGCTTTCTACACATAAATAACTACTTGCTACTAATTTTTCAGGGTGGTTAAAACCAATGGATAATTTTATAGTTATTCAATTCTTGCAAGTCTCTCTATATGTAAGGTGGAAGTATAACCTCTCTGTCAATTATCAGGTCTGATCAGACCTCCTAAGTATTGAGCTAAGAACACTACTTGAGTTAGTTCTTTTGAATATTGTCCCACTCATCCTATGCCTTAATACCTTACTTTCTTATCCCCACCTGTTAATGAAATTCACAAGCTGAGTACCATTTCTTATTGAAATTTGATTTAAATATTTGATTGATTGATTTCGAATTTTCTCTCTGATTTCAGGTAAGCCTTATTTTGTGAAAATCCTGTGTATTGTATGCTATTGCCGTATGTATCCTTGCAACGTTTTGGAACACTACGTGGGTTAGTTCTTTTGAATATTGTCCCACTCATCCTATGCCTTAATACCTTACTTCCTTATCCCCACCTGTTAATAAAATTCACAAGCTGAGTACCATTTCTTATTGAAATTTGATTTAAATATGTGATTGATTGATTTTGAATTTTCTCTCTGATTTCAGGTAAGCCTTATTTTGTGAAAATCCTGTGTATTGTATGCTATTGCCGTATGTATCCTTGCAATGTTTTGACCGTTCTTTGCCCTAACATTTTTGCTCCGTAGATTTGACCATCTCTAATTTTAGTACTTATGTACCTTTTTTTTTACCCATAAGTCCTATCCTATAACTTTTAAAACTAGTATTTCTTAATAATTTATCTAATCCAGATTTCCAAAATATTAAAAATTGGGAGTTTAAAAAAGGAACAAGAAAGAATAGGAATCAAAATAGAGAACAAAAGCCCCTACGAATTTTTCCATTAAAATTTGAAAACAAGGTTTTTGAAAAGGCGCATGGCTTTAAACCTAAAGTCCGTATATCGGATGGACATAGGGAAAGACAAATGGACTCGATACATCGAGATGACAAGAAAAGATATACCGTGCACCCCGTCCTACCGACCGGAAAACCCCTATAACTGGAAACTTTAATTCGAGCTAATGAGAAGAAAAAATCAAAGAACCTCTAGGAAAACTTTTTCACCCCAAAGTTCGCAATTTTGGTAAAGAAAGTGCTTTTGTATAAAAATCATACATGGCATACCTTTCAGGAATTGAACAATAGAGTGACTCAGAAATTGGTAGATATCTTGTTATCTGCAGAATCCTATGTACATATAAAGCTTGATGTATATTCAAACTGTCCTCTCTTTTTCTCTCCTTCTCCTCTCTCACTCCCTCCCATGTGTGTTTTCATGATACAATGGTTTTCGCAAAGTACATATTGGTAGTAAGATATCAAGACGAAGAGAAAGACATGGGGAAAATTGGGATGGACAAAGAGAGGGAGAGATGTGCTTTCCAACATAGTAGGTAAGATACCTGCTTGTGTAAACATTCTAGTATAGGTGATAAGTGCACCTTTCACGATAGTGGGAGAGAGGAGGAGGG
>NW_007385216.1:0-3245 GCF_000475195.1 Diaphorina citri
TTCAAAAACAAGACGGGAAGAAATAAGTTTAACTTTTTCGAGGGCACCATCATAATAGAAAAGAAAAATGAGTAACCGATATTTTGAAAAAGTAGGAAGTGAACTTTTGGAAAATAACTTGAATAACTAGGTTATGGTTATGACTATCTTATACTATGTACCTACTCCTAAGTACTCGTACACTCCAGTCCAGGAAAACGGAACTATAAAATTATTGAGTGAGAGAAAGTGGAGGGAGAGAAATAGACTGGGAAGAGGGAATTGGGAGAGTGAAAGGGAGGGAGGAGTGGAAAGATGGAGAGAAATAGTGGGGGGAAAAAAATCCCTTTGATTTTTCCCCGCAGAAATTCAATGAAAGTCATTGAGTGAGAGAAAGTGGAGGGAGAGAAATAGACTGGGAAGAGGGAACTGGGAGAGTGAAAGGGAGGGAGGAGCGGAAAGATGGAGAGAAATAGAATGGATAGAGGGAGAGAAATAGAGTATGAGAGGAAGAAAAAGGGAGAGAAGAGTTGAAATCAGGGAGCGAAATGGTGTGAGAGGGAAAAAAGGGAGTGATTAAAACGGGAAGTTGTTGTGGAAAAAGTTTCCGCTATTAAAAATCCGTGGAGGCTTGGGGAAGACAGAGGGAGGAGTGGAAAGAGGGAGAGAAATAGAGTGTGAGAGGAAAAAAAAAGGAGGAAAGAGATGAAATCAGGGAGAGAAATGGTGTGAGAGGGAAAAAAGGGAGTGATTAAAACGGGAAGTTGTTGTGGAAAAAGTTTCCGCTATTAAAAATCCGTGGAGGCTTATAGAGGGAGAGAAATAGAGTATGAGAGGAAGAAAAAGGGAGGAAAGAGATGAAATCAGGGAGAGAAATGGTGTGAGAGGGAAAAAAGGGAGTGATTAAAACGGGAAGTTGTGGAAAAAGTTTCCGCTATTAAAAATCCGTGGAGGCTTGATAGTGGATGTGGCTTTTTCACAGCAAATAATTTTCATCCTTAAAGTCCAAATTATTCCACCCATGTGGCTCCGTGAGAGCACTGACTTTGAAGATTGAACTCAAAGGTGCTGAGTTCAAATCCCGGATGGGAAGGAAAATTTTCGAATCAAACTTTTCCGTTCTTGAATAGGCATGGATTTTAAAAAAATGTGCCTCAGACCTTTGAGGAAAATAATTTAATACAAGAAAACAGCCGTCCAGTGGATTTCGCACTCCGGAGATCCCAGGTTCTATTTTCGGCAAATTGTGTAGGCACTTATTGTGGCTTCAAAAGAACAAAGAAGGTATTTTTCTTTTTTAACAAATGTACCTATGTAATAGAATATCCACAGTCCACACGAGTTTTTGAGAAAAAAAAAAAAAGAAATTCTAATTGTGTCGTTCCCCGCTTAATGCACTTCGCTAAATTTTTTGACTTGACTTGGACTCGAGCCGCCAACCTCCAGATCCGAAGTCCACCACGCTAACCACTGCACTACTGAGGTTGGTTTCCACACGAGTTTTTTTTCTCCTTGAGCCGCATTTTTCTAGGAAAACAAAGGTCGTAACCGAAACACGTCATATGCAGCTCTGATGTGAGAAAAATGTACAAACTTTTCCCATTTTTCTCTCTATTTTCTCCCTCTCCCTCTTTCATCCTTCTTTCGTTGTCTAGTTTCTTTCCTAAGGTAGGAGGAGTTTTCTCTCTCTCTACATATGTATCTCTTACTTTTGGTCCTCCCTCTAAGTACCTTTTCTCATTCACTCTCTCCTTCTCTATTTACATACTTCTTTGTTTCCCTTTCTTTCTCTCTCCCCCCCCCTTCCTCCATCTCTCCCTATACTCGTATATCTTTAGTTCCTCATTCTCTCTCTCCTTCTAACTTTCTCTTTCCTTCTCTCCATTTCCCTTTCTCTCTCCCTCCCTCTCATTCACTTTCACCCCCTCCCTTCCTCTCTCTTTCCTTCTTACCACCTCTCTCTCTCTTCCTCCCTCCTCTTTGTCTGAGCTTGGTAGGTACCTAACTCCTTCACATTGTTTGAGTATGCAAGACTGCAGTGTTGGCAGTATTGCATTCAAGTGGTTCGGGTATACGTACTAACCCATAGGTTGCGGGGTTACACCTTATTTTGAAGGGGTTGATACCTGTTTTTGAAGGGGCTTTATACACCACATCAGGGGATTTACGATATACCAAATAAAGTTCTTTCTCGGAACGTCTGGCTTTCTCCTATCCTGTTGTTTCTCCTGTCTTCTATTTCGGGACGATAAGACCTCCTTTGTTACAGTTCCCTCTATCAAACCTCTTCTTCAAAAAGGAGCTAGGGAAAATTCTTCTAACTAAAATAATAAAAAAGAAACACATCCCTGGGAAAATCATTATCTACCAGGAAATAAATTATGGGAAAAAAGAACAGACGGACGTTAACGTGAGTTGGGAATTAAGAATCTTGTGGGAAGATAATGTCAAGGGAAATTTAGGAGGGAAAGAATTTTGGGAGAGGGAAATAATGACGCTATGGGGGGGGAAATACGAGAAGAGGGAGAACAATGAGAGGGTGTGGGAATTAACACCTTCCCCTGCGCCTTTCTCCTCTATAGTTCTCTTTTACCTCCCTTCTCGATCCCTTTCTGCTATAGATCTCCCCTCCTTCCACTCTCGGCCCCTGTTTCCTATGTGTCCTCTGCTTCATCGCTTTTCGTTGCGTCTTTCCCCCTTTAGATCTTTCTCCCCCTCCCAGCTTTCTACCCTTCCCTCTCACTCTGTCTCTCCCTCCTCCGCCTCTCCCTAGCCTGCTACATTCTAAATCTTCCTCCCCGGAGTCCCTTTCTCCCTCCTTTCTACCCCTCCTAACTTTCTGTCCCTCCTTCTTACTCAGTCCCTCCCCCTCCAGTAGTGTCTTATAATTCCTGAGAATTCGCAATATGGTCGTTTTCTATTATAAATTTATGTTCCTCACTAATTTGGCGAACGTAAAATATTGGCCCGAATATAGGGTAAGACGGGGCCTTTACTGAGGGAGTAAAATTGTCCCTGCAGAAGAGCCAGCCTAGTTAGTTTGGAGCGTGTCTGCCTTGTAAGCGCTAAGTTAAGGGTTCGATTTCCGCCCGGGGCGAACGGCTGGCTTTGTCTTATCCAGGTCCGTTCTTGGAACTACTGGCTCCTATCCTGTCCTTTTTCTCTCTTCGATTTCGGGATGATGAGACTTCCGTTATTACAGTTCCCTTTATCAAACCTGTCTCTCTCTCTCTCTCTCTTTTCCTTTTTACTTTCCTTATTCTATA
>NW_007385217.1:0-3244 GCF_000475195.1 Diaphorina citri
GACACTGGCGAAAGAATTTTCTCCATGGTGACCTTGCGAAAGGGAAATGACAGCTGGAAAAGTGACGCGAACCTTGTACTCTGAGACCTCCATAGATCCATGGAATTCTAATTATTATCATTAATCATCACTGCCTCGGTCGATGCCATGTGAAATGTTAAGACAAGAGAACCTAACGCCTCGTGGTGACTTACGCATTTGTATTTTCTGCTTCCTTGGATACTAATAATATATATAGGTAGGGTAAAACCCCCAATCGCCGACACCTGTTGTAATCGTGGACACCCTACTCGTATTTCTTTAATAATAAGAAATCTGCGTGGTTTTCCTCCCTCTTTAATTTCCTAATGCTCCTCCTCCTCCTTCTTTTTCTTTTCTTCTTCTTCTCCTTCTTTGTCTTCTTCCGAGTCACGAACACGCGCGACATAATTAAGAAACAAACTACCAATCCATGTCATCGTCATTCGAAAAAAAAGCGCCGACAATTATAGTAGAAAGGCGTTAGGGAATTCTTCGATTTCAAATTCAAAACCTCCCACTTGTCTCACTTTTCCACGAATCGATGAGAACATACCTAGACAATGTTGCCCTTTGTTCTAAATACACATGTACCTAGATATGTAATTATAATGTAATATCTGGGTAAAGACATGAGAATGTATTCACGATTCAAGGAGACACATGCGACCCTCAAAACATGAGGAGGACTAGTGGAAGATCTTAGCTAATGATTCTCACACACACATAGCAAAGTCTATAATAAACATTGATTAGCCAGGCGAGCACATACTTCCCTGTACCTGTACCTACCGTATTACATAGCCTTACACTATACTTTGTCATAATTGAAGTCATATGCGTACCAGGAAGCCGTGACGTCACCAATGTATACAGGGTAAATCCAAAAGCCAGTGTAATATCTACCCACTGAACTTATTATTGATGGTAGTGATGGAAAGTTTTGTCGTCTTGACATAATTCACAATAGTTTGACGTATGCAAGAGCAGGTCTACCTTATCCAGAATGTACCCCCCTTACTCAAACAGAAGGTTTTTGCACTTCTGCAAAAGTCAATGAATTCATACAAAGTAGATATATACAAGATTCATGTGGGGTTCTCACTTTCTAATATTTAGTTCCACTATTTTATAATACAAGAAAATTCAACCAAGTAGGTAATATATTTAACTAAATGACCATCCGTTTCATGTACGGGGCCTTTTTAGCCTCATATTGATGGGTTAGTGTCGTTGATGACCATGATGTAATATCTACCCACTGAACTTATTATGGTAGTGGAAAGTTTTGTCGTCTTGACATAATTCACAATAGTTTGACGTATGCAAGAGCAGGTCTACCTTATCCAGAATGTACCCCCCTTACTCAAACAGAAGGTTTTTGCACTTCTGCAAAAGTCAATGAATTCATACAAAGTAGATATATACAAGATTCATGTGGGGTTCTCACTTTCTAATATTTAGTTCCACTATTTTATAATACAAGAAAATTCAACCAAGTAGGTAATATATTTAACTAAATGACCATCCGTTTCATGTACGGGGCCTTTTTAGCCTCATATTGATGGGTTAGTGTCGTTGATGACCATGATCACATTTTTAATTGCTGTAAAGTACATACGAGTACAATTAGAAATGAACGCTAGCTTTTGTCTCCAAATTTTCATTTCGATCGTTTCTTTTCTTGCAGGAAATTGCCCTGTACGGTGAGTTCTCTATCAAGGAAACCATGATGTACTTCGGTTGGATCTTCGGCATGGAGACTCCTGAGATTGACGATCGGCTCCAGTTTCTGCTCAACTTCCTGGATTTGCCCAGTCAGTCGCGACTAGTCAAAAATCTCAGGTGAGGAATAAATGAAAGATGAACCTAATGGGCAACCAAAAAAGACTACCTAAACTTCGACGGCCCCGAAAGAGGGTTTGCCTATATCGATGTCAGATGGGTATGTGTGTGCGTGCCTCATGCAAGCAATGAAATAGTGGGCTATCAGGAAGATGGAATGTCTATCTACTATACAGATACACACTATCTTACCTATCTAACGCACGGTACCAGTCCATCATACTTGAGTCGGACTGGGTATAATAGGTACATCAAAATTATCATTTTCTATGCAGATTTGGATAGAATCTAGTCACTTATAATTTAAAGACCTAGTCAATGGGTATAGCCGTGATGAAAACTTGGCTTGATTTTGAAATAAAGATAGGAAGAGAAGATGAAGAAGGGAATAAATAAGAACAAGAGGAAGGAGAACAGGAGGAGGAGGAAGAGGAGGAGGAGGAAGAGGAGGAGGAGGAAGAGGAGGAGGGATCTTATGGAAAAACGTAACTTTTCGAAAATTAGATATACCTACTTTTTTTCAATAGGTATTTCGATACTTTTGAAAAGAGCAACTTGCGCCATCTAGCGGTGGTGAAAGAAGATACGATGATAGGGATTGGATTATCAGATCCGTCGTTTTACCGCGATTTCAAATATTGAAAAAGAGCCATTTTAGAAAAAAAATAAGAAATTACGTTATTCTACTGTAGAATATGTGCATCCGTCATTGGGTATCCGCTTCAGTACAATTAAACACTGTGTGATGTGCTGATGTGTGATGTCTAATAACAAGTGGATGTCTAACAAGATTTCAAAGGATGGTCCACGCTACCTAATAAGACCAAACAACTGCTCTCCTCGATGAAAAAGTTTCAAAACAGTTTTCGTCCAAGCCCACCCTCCGTTACTCCCTGTATATAGTCAATGAGTAGATATGATTTACCAGTAGTTTGTGTACTTTTATTTTTCCCTACCTCGGAGCCCAAGTTGTTATTTTCTTTTCCAAAGCAAAGAATCACACAACACCGTACCTATAATTAATTAATATGCAAGATAGAGACATGGGTATGTGTGTGCGTGCCTCATGCAAGCAATGAAATAGTGGGCTATCAGGAAGATGGAATGTCTATCTACTATACAGATACACACTATCTTACCTATCTAACGCACGGTACCAGTCCATCATACTTGAGTCGTACTGGGTATAATACATCAAAATTATCATTTTCTATGCAGATTTGGATAGAATCTAGTCATTTATAATTTAAAGACCTAGTCAATGGGTATAGCCGTGATGAAAACTTGGCTTGATATTGAAATAAAGATAGGAAGAGAAGATGAAGAAGGGAATAAATAAGAATAAGAGGAAGGAGAATAGGAGGAGGAGGAGGAGGAGGAG
>NW_007385218.1:0-2195 GCF_000475195.1 Diaphorina citri
TCAACAATCATTTGATCGGACCGTTACTGGACCGTGACTGGACCTTGACTGGCACTATAGTGTGAATCAAGCTTAAGCAGCCCAAGACACGTGTTTCGTTCTTATTTGAACTCATCAGTTGGACATAGCTGGGGGGATTGAAACCGAGACCCTTAGATTAGGAAACAGAGACCTTACAAGCAAGCCACCAAGACTTGGTAATGTGATATGGTTTCGTTGTAGTATTTAAACCTGATACTCAAAGAGGTTCTTACACCATTACATCAAGTACTTAGAAATCCTACCAGAGTACAGCATATATATCGTCTTCACTCTATAGGTAACTGAATGTAACTAGCTTATAAATCGTCCAGCTTACACACAGAAGGATTCCGGGATATAGTTCGAATACTTGGAAAGCCAACAAATATTGAAAGTTTTTTATGAACTGTAGAATTGTAACAATATGTATATATTATGTTTTTTTTATATATAAATATATACAGGGTGGTTCGTGATTTGCGAACCACGCTTATATCTCAGAAACGGCTGGGAATTAAGGAATGAAATAAACGGCATCATGTAGATGAAATTTTGATGATTAAAATGGCTTTTTTTAAATTTGCAATTTTTTTTGCAAAACGGCCCATTTTTTGCCAAATATAGGTCACTCTTATGGAAACCCCCATTTTTTATTTAATTTTTGGAATCAGCATAAAATTTTAATTGAAAAAATGTATTCACTCGAAAAAATTTGCTCTACAAAAATTCTGTACAATGTGAGAAAGAAAAACAATTTCTTAATTCTTTCTTTAATTTTTGTATTATTCACTTAACAATTTCAACAACAATCAACAACAACAAACAAATTTATAAAAGCTGTTCAAAATGAGATCCATCTGTTTGTACACAGTAAGGCATTCTTCGCTCTAACTCAGGACCAACTGCGTTATTTATCATATCTGGGGTCACTGACGCACACAAAATCGCGATTTGTGCAAATTTTTGCAGAGCAAATTTTTTCGAGTGAATACATTTTTTCAATTAAAATTTTAAGCTGATTCCAAAAATTAAATAAAAAATGGGGGTTCCCATAAAAGTGACCTATAATTGGCAAAAAATGGGCCGTTTTGCAAAACAAATTGCAAATTTAAAAAAAGCCATTTTATAATCATCAAAATTTCATCTACATGATGCCGTTTATTTCATTCCTTAATCCCCAGCCGTTTCTGAGATATAAGCGTGGTTCGCAAATCACGAACCACCCTGTATAAGTACAACACTCAACAGTAAAAATGTTTTAGATCTAAGTCATATACATCATTCTGAATGAATAGGAAAGTCCAGTCTCTTGAATATTTATATCTTTTAGTTCAGGGAGAAGTACCAACGAGAGCTTGGTACAGTTTTCCAATACCAACCAATATAGTCCGAATTGCGGGAATCATCGCCAACATTCAATAAGGGCAAAGCACTAGAAAAGGAGATCTTGGAAACATTGACATTGACTATGGTTATGTTGAATTGGTGATCCTACCACGTCGAAATCTGCAGCATATTCCAATGGAACAGTATGTTTTATTTCATTCTCTTGCGTGATGTATTGGCCACCTTTCGTAACATTCCGTCGCGTAGCTCTTCTTTAAGCCATCTTTCAAGCTCTCCCAGTCGTGTCCACTTCTCGTAGATCGTCAGATTCTTCATCTTTGAATTCCTCTTGTATTTGCAACGAGGAATCCATCCTTTTGTTCTTGCAATGAACTTGAGATCAAATTTCTCTATTGTTTCCCGTGAACTTCGCTTGGAGGAATGGGACACATAGGTTTGTCACGTTCAAGATTAGAATCAGCGTGCGGTCGTCTTGAACCCGAGGTGAGTCAAGTGCTTAAGACGCTTAAGTGCATTTATATGTATCCTACTATCCTAAGATAATACAGACTTACCAGATGGAGTGTTAAAAATGCAAGTTGTCTAAGAATAATGAAGTGCCCCGGGCAGAGCTAGAAATTTGAAAGACTTTAATAAATCAATAATGTAGGTGGATGGATATTTTGTTAAATTCTAACTGCGTCATTATAATATCTCATGCTATAATTGGTACTATCTATAACAGTTTTTCTTCTTCTTCGTCTTCGTCTTCTGCTTCTTGAATAATACCCATCACCTTGTTGCTTTTTGCGCAAATTAATCAACTTTGGGTTCAAGGTTTGGTTTTT
>NW_007385218.1:2445-3244 GCF_000475195.1 Diaphorina citri
TTTGTTTTTCGAAATTTCGAACAGGCTCCGAGAAAATCAATTAAAGCATAAATTCTGGGACACCCTGTATACATATATAATAATAAAGTCTTTATAAAGTTTGGTTAGTTTGGGGACCCCCTGAATATTTTTTTAAATAAAAATTAATACCTTAATAATAAATAACATGAGAAAAAAATAATAATAATAAAGTCTTTATAAAGTTTGGGGACCCCCTGAATATCTTTTTAAATGCTAAAGATGAGAAGCTGACATTTAGGACTGTTTTATGTTTTGAATTACAATTTTTTGAAGAACTTATTAAATTTCGACTGGATCCAAGGTTGATCCCAGGGAGGTCAACTTCAAAATCTTAAATAGGAACCCCTTAATTGTGATCTACCATGTTAAACAGCATAAAAAATTAAATTCTTTGGTAGATGTTTGAGCTTGATCTAACTAGCTACTTACCAGGGCCGGAATTGTAGTCTATTCACAATTTCATTTTCAATGTTCTTCTGCCAGTAGGGTTAATACCAAAAATGGAAATTCATTTTCATCTGTGATTTGTGCATAAATTAAGTCCACTAATGATGCATTTTTAAATTCAGACCAAAAATTAAATTTAGATTTTCAATCCTGATGACCTGAGTTGGTGAAAATAGATTGTTTCTAAATTTCATTTTTGGTTCTGGATTTCAATGTGAATCATTGGACCTATTTTAAGCACAGATCACAGATGAAAATGAATTTTCCATTTATTTTTGCTACCCCCCCCCCCTTATTGATGGAAGAACATCAAAAAATGAAAATTTGAATA
>NW_007385219.1:0-3242 GCF_000475195.1 Diaphorina citri
GACGGTGTGGTGTACTCTTACATGAGATTATGTTCTTCTGCATGCTCTGGTGCAATATAATAGCTCCTCTTTGTATTGCTCTATTCACATGGTTACTCCTAACTGGTAGCGCCAGTACACTTGAAAAGTATCACTAAATTGGGATCCGCGGTAGAACGTTGAATACAAAATTTCCTTTGGATCACTGAAGTTAAGCAGCGTTGCGCGTGGTTAGTTTTCGAATGGGTGACCATCTAGGCAATTGCGTGCTGCTGGCTTTTTAACATTGGTCGATAGACATCGCCGGAAACACGTTAACACTAAAAACTTTTCTTTTTTAATCCCACCGAAATCCTTTGACCTTAGCTACGAGGCTACGACTTCATTTGGTTCCAACTAGGGTTTCCAGACGTCCGGGTTTTCCCGGACATGTCCGGGTTTTTACATGTTTGTCCGGCGTCCGGGGGGATTTTTGAAAATTTGGGAAATGTCCGGGTTTTTCGATAGGTACCTACCTACTTCATGTTTTACCTAGAAATGCCTACAATTTATACATAGGTTGACAATTCATCATGTGTATTTTACATGACTAATGATTATCTTTACATTATGGACATTCGTATTCATGAAATATCAACAAAACCAGTAAAAATGTGTGTACCTAACTTGAGTAAGGCAAATGCAGTGTTCTCTGCACCCTGGGCACTGGTGCAAACTATACATTTTGAAATTTGGGAAATGTCCGGGTTTATGAGAAAGTTTGTTGACGCAATCTCATTCAAAAAAGTTCATCAGAAACTTCGGTCATTTTTCGTAGATTCGTACGAATATAAGGTCAACCCATCTTTTGGGGCTGTTTGTCCCCCTACACCTGAGCCTCAGAGGAGGCTCTTTGTGAACTTTAGTCATTTCCATGTGTCCAAGAAAGTTTGCAAAGACTTACTTACTGTCCATAGTGTTAAAATAGTTAAAACGACTCAGGGTAAAACGGCGAAAATTGCGGCCCCTCCCTCTACTCCCCAAGACATGACGTTAAAGACAAAACCTGTAAATTTTCTTGCCGCTATAGAGATTCGAACTCCAGTCCCCTCGAGTCCAACACTATCACTGGGTCACTGATGAAGCTGTACGTATCTGACAGAAGTGATGATTTTGACTGATGAAAGATGCACACTGAGAACACACACACACACCTCATGTTTTACTGCCTACAAACATTATGCATAGGTACTCTTAACATAGATTCATCAAGTACCTACGAATAAACTGTACATAGGTACGCTTAAACACCTTTCTTTCATACACAATGTACAATTATGCTTACAGTATAAACATTTCATTAAAAAGTAGACATAATTATGTACCGTACATTTGTATATGCTTTTAGTGTAAGCTTTACACACCTTTCATACATAGACATAATTATGTACCTTAATGTACTTCAGCTAGATATACATACCTAGTATTCCTAGTATGTATCTTTATAGATAGACCTGTATCCTTTCATACATAGATCCCTATATCCGCCACGTAGAGGTACAATGTACATACGTAATTGTATGGCATTAAAAGCGTAAGCTCATCTCACTTGAATTAGTATGATTATGTAGAAACTATGACTCTAATGTAGAACTATTTATACAGAGGATCTTGGTCATTTACCGGTAATAATAGCCTGTAATTCAGACCGCGACCTAGTACCAGGTACCAGGCGAGGCAGAAGAAGAGAACTCTGAGGAGTGCAGAAATCTAAACAAATGTTTGGAAATTCTAGGAGTTCCTAGAATATTATGGGAAATGGGATTTCTTTGATTTCGCTCGATTCCAGGAAGATTAGGAATTCTAAGAAAAAAAATAATAGAAAGTAAAAAGAGAGGAGAAAGAACCTATCGAAAAAAAGAGGGAAATCTTGGTACTTTAATCGAAGTGGAAATCTTGGACCTGGAACTGCGATTAAATTTTTTCCATTGTTGGTGACATTTGGTCAATTTTTGCACGTTTTTCTGGGTTTACATTGTCATGTTTTGGGCTGTATTGGATCAGCTGAGAGGTGGGAAAAATTCTACATATGTATTCGTAGTCTGGCGCTGAGGGGTTGGTCTACTATTCAGTGATAATACTGATAATGGACTTGTAATGATCAAATTGCTAGGTGACGTCAGGTTTATGGAACGTAGGACGGTGTGGTGTACTCTTACATGAGATTATGTTCTTCTGCATGCTCTGGTGCAATATAATAGCTCCTCTTTGTATTGCTCTATTCACTCCCCTGGTCAGCTGGTCACACTCTTGCCCTGGGGCCTGTCCATGTTTAGACTGGACAAATTCACATGGCCACACTCACAAGAGTAAATAGAAAGTAAATAGATCAATGTGCGCCAAACTCTTTCCCGGTTGGCAATCGTCCATCATAATTTGCGTTAATTTTCGTTACGTGATTACCCCAACATATATTATCCCAGATTATTTATTATTTTATGATTAGGTATGAGAGCATTGAGAAGAAAACAGATGCTTAAGCGCCCCATTCAGAATTTTTATTTTATTATTACCTATTTTCTTTTTCTTTTTCTTTTTTTAAGGAAAAATATTTTGCAATTGAAATTTAGTTTAAATGTTATTTTTTGCACTCTCTTTTGAATAGATACCTTACCTATCTCTGTAGGTAATTGATGAAAAACTTTCCAATTTCTATGTCTATTATGTCTCCTAGATTGTACGTTTAGTAAAACTAGGTACACTATACAGTCATATGTAAATATCTACAGTCTTACATGCATAACCTGGTTAATGGTGTGATGGGTCACTTGTATTCTCCACATTGTAGGTATTGATAAAAAGTCATATTAGTATGTAGGTATATTGTAGGTACCTAATTAATAATATTACGTATCTACATACAAGTCACTCCTTTTCGTAAGTTACAATGTTGTGATTTTCTGGCCTTGAAGTTGGCACGTACCTTGTTTTGCACTGGACGTTTCGGGTCTAAATTCCAGCAGACCCAATTTCAGCCGATTGTCACAAATTTTGTATATCATCCTTTTGTCGCAGTTAGGTATAGCATCTATATGTAAATTATGACAATCCGCTGAAGACGGGTCTGGAATTTAAACTCGAAACGTCTAGTACCAAACAAGGTACGTGTCAACTTCAAGTTTAGAAAATCACAACATTATACATTGTAATAGAATAGAATAGAATATACCTTGTTTATCCTGCCCGAATAGGACTGAAAAGTCCCTTTACCCCAGCAGTCTAAA
>NW_007385220.1:0-3241 GCF_000475195.1 Diaphorina citri
TCCTTATCCTATTGAATGATGCTTATTTGAGTGTTCTTCTACCCTAACTTTTACAATATCTCTAACCGTTCAGTCGCTTTAGATGAAAACCGCCAAAAAACGGTCGAATGTCCAAAAGCGGTCAAAATACCGCCAAGCGCAGCAACCATCTCAACCAAACGTTTTGTGTCGCATCCTTGTCACATTTGAAAGATACATACCAAATTTCAAGTCTCTTACCGTTCTCGAGATATTTTGTTTACAGACAGACACACACACACACACACACACACGGACCAATGGCTGAAACTTTGGATTTAGACTTTAGGGACCTCAAAACGTTTTGGGACTAAAATCTGACCATCGAAAATTTGACCCGATTACACTACTTTCCTTCCTATAGGATAAGGAAAGTAAAAATGCACAAATAAGTACCCAGTGTACATAGGTAAGTACATGATTGGTTACATATTTAACAGGTTAATGAGATAGATAGGTACATATTAAGAGTGAGTTTTTTACCTTAAGTGTCTAATTATTTGAACTTGGTCAGATCTCAAGATCACTTAACCTAAGTCAATACCGTTCACAGTGTGAACTTCACTTAGTATGTGTAGGTTAGTACTTAGCTAAGCCACTTGGTTTTTTTTTTTTTTTTTTTTTTTTTAAGAGGTTTGCTTTATTCTATTCTACTCTCTGATCTTCTTCTTTTCTTTCTATTCCATTTTCTCTTCCAAAATATTATCTCTTCTATATTCTCAGTTCTTTTCTATTCTATTTTGCCTTGTTTTATTCTCTTCTTATCCTTTATTCTATTCGTGTTTCTCTTTTCTTTCATTTTATTTTGTACCTACTCTCTTCTCTTCTATTCTACCCTCTCCTCTTTTTCCATCCCCTTCTTTTCTTATATCGTCTACTGTCCATCCTATTACTTTTTCTCTATTCTTTTCTTTCTTCGTTCCCTGACCCTCCTCTTCTCTATAATTTTTTTCTTCTTATCTCTTCTTTTCTCTGCTCTTCTCTTTAACTTTGATTTGAATGGAACCGAAATACCTATAGGTCACTTACGTTTAGAGATGAAGTTCAAGTAGAAAATTAACCCCTTCAAGGACCACAGCTGTCCAAAACGGCTCCCAGTACAACACCAAATTAACACATTGCGATTCTACAGGAGGCGAAAATGTTCAACGGAATGAGCGAGGAATTTAAAAAATAATTAACGGAATTTATCTAAAAACTGAGCACTGGACAGATATTCCACCGTAAAAAAGTGACGGCTAAAAATGAAGGCGCCGCAAAAAAAGGAGAAATGAAAGATTTTCAGAAAATATATACGCGACAGAAACTAAAATCTTGTAAAGGCCGCAAAAAGGAAAGTGATAATCTTTGGAAAAAACACACAAAGGAGAAAAAAGAAAAAATCTGGTGTGAACATCACACGACTTTACTTATCCTATTGAATGATGCTTATTTGAGTGTTCTTTTACCCTAACTTTTACAATATCTCTAACCGTTCAGTCGCTATAGCTGAAAAACGCTAAAAAACGGTCGAAATCTGTCCAAAAGCGGTCAAAATACCGCCAAGCGCAGCAACCATCTCAACCAAACGTTTTGTGTTGCATCCTTGTCACATTTGTGAACTACATACCAAATTTCAAGTCTCTAGCTCATACCCTTCCGTAGAGATGTATTTTAGTCAAAGGAACCAATACTTCCCTAGCTTCCATAGAGATGTATTTTAGTCAAAGGAACCAATACTTCCCTAGCTTCTATAGAGATGTATTTTAGTCAAAGGAACCAATACTTCCCTAGCTTCTATAGAGATGTATTTTAGTCAAAGGAACCAATACTTCCCTAGCTTCTATAGAGATGTATTTTAGTCAAAGGAACCAATACTTCCCTAGCTTCTATAGAGATGTATTTTAGTCAAAGGAACCAATACTTCCCTAGCTTCTATAGAGATGTATTTTAGTCAAAGGAACCAATACTTCCCTAGCTTCTATAGAGATGTATTTTAGTCAAAGGAACCAATACGTCCCTAGCTTTCATTAAGACTACACCACTGAGGAAAATAGTGCCAAGATCAGCGGATAAAGTAGATAAAGCGGTTTCATCTGTTGTTAAGAGATGTATTGGAGTCAAGGGTAAACGGTTAGCGGTGAATGTCAGAGCGGTTGACCGAGATGAAGGTTTTTCGATTACACCTTTTCGGACGAACGGAGTGAGTTCAAGTTTTTTCTCTTAGTTTTTGAGAAATACGGGAACTGACTAATAAACAGAAAAAATTACAAGGAAAAAAAAAATCGGGAAATCCGTATTTTTTCACCATTTTGCTAGTTTGTACCGTATATGCCGAAAAAAAGTTGGCAACCCTATGGGCATTAGCAGATGGATTCATATCCATAAAGCGCTGCGTCATAAAGACATCAATTCTTCTAGGAAAAGAAATAATAATATAATATGTAGCTTTGTTTCTGCAACAATTGGTACCTACCTAATAGGTATCAGATGACAGACCTTAAGATAAAAAAAGAAAAAAAAAATGCTGATCTTGTGCTGAATTACTGATTCTAATCTTGGATGTAGAATACTGAATGCTGATGTGATGTAGATAGACATGCTGAAGAGTGATCTTCACGAATGCTGATGTTTGATGAATGTCTGATCAAGTTACAGTTCTTATATTTATCGGCTAAAGATAGAATCACACTACTAATTGAATTGAATTGAATCGAATCACGTCACGTGAGGTCAAGTGAGTCAAGTGACGTGATAGTAGTGTGTTTCAATTCTATTTTAAGGCCCATCAGCCCGCTACTCAGTTAAGTCAAAACGGCTGGCTTTTTCCTCCCCGCCTAAGTACTTTCTTTGATTTTGTGAAGATATAAGACCTCGGTTGTTAGAGTTCCCTCTATCAAACCTCTAAAAAATAAATACATATTCAACCTTTGCCAACCCTGTTTTGGCGAAGGTAGTATGTACAAAAAAAAAAAAAAAAAAAAAAAAAAAAAAAAAAAAACTCGGGGGAAAAAACAACATGACTTTGTTTCACTGTCGGAGGAAGCACTGTGCAATATACCTTCCCCTTTTGGAGATTCTCTACCATTGCACAGGTGACATGTTTGGCAACAATGCCTATTTTTTTGCTGTCACATTGATCTGGACACACTATAGAATGAATCACAGAATGACTCGTAGTTACTTGAGATGGCCCTCAGGCAATGTGAATAGCTATGGGTACGATATTTACTTTCTATTACCT
>NW_007385221.1:0-3445 GCF_000475195.1 Diaphorina citri
GAAATCGTCGAGTACTTCTCTGTCATATGCAACTTATATCCGTGACATTTGACATTCAAAAGCTCTCATGCACTCTCTCATCGGGGAAAAAATGCCATTGATAGGAGTCCTCTTTCTGCTGACATCAGAGTATTAGGAGTCTTTTCTTTCTTCCTGATCACATTCTCAACAAATTTTATTATATCGTGATGAATCCGTCTTTTTTTTTAATTTTTAAATCAACCTCGCGTGCTCCTTGGCATTAAACCTTAATATCTACCGGTATCCGTCATTCAGCCCTCATAAAACGAGCAATCAAAATTCAGCAAAGGCCAAAACGACACCACAAAAAAACCACAGCGTTGTAATAAAGAATATTGATCCGTTAATTGCCTCGGATTCTCAGATAAGTGGGTAGTAGATATAATATGAAGGAAGGTTGACTACCATCATAGGTAATAATACCATAGGATTATAGGTCACATCATCATTAACATCAAAGTAACGTCGATGAATTCCTCAGTTATCGTAATAAGCTACACATGCTTTGCAAACTCATGAATAGTCAGTTAAATCTACCTCGAATTGAAAAGATTTTAGGGGCTTGTATGGTATAATAGTAGGGGCCTAAAACAGATTAGTTCAAATAAATACTATAGTAGGGACCTAAAATTAGTTCAAATAATTACAGGTATTATACAATTGAAGCAAAGCCCAAGCATGCGAAAGTTGAAAAAACTGAGCTCACGGGCAAAAGGTAGAACTTTAATATTCAACAAGGGGTAAAATTTGACCCCGTTTCCTGCCGTTCCCGCAGGATAAACGGAAATAGGGCATAAATCATCACGTTCATGTTGAAATAACTGGCTCTCCTGTTTTCTCTGTTGTTAATGGAGGTGACCCTACGAAATGTATACTATTTCCCATCGAAAGTGGTAAATTTTTCTTCCTCTTTTCATGGTGTAAATGTCTGCAATAATCGCCCCCAGTACATTTGGGGAAAACAAAAAACAATATAATAGTAGGGGACTAAAACAGATTAGTTCAAATAAATACTATTGTAGGGACCTAAAATTAGTTCAAATAATTACAGGTATTATACAATTGAAGCAAAGCCCAAGCATGCGAAAGTTGAAAAAACTGAGCTCACGGGCAAAAGGTAGAACTTTAATATTCAACAAGGGGTAAAATTTGACCCCGTTTCCTGCCGTTCCCGCAGGATAAACGGAAATAGGGCATAAATCATCACGTTCATGTTGAAATAACTGGCTCTCCTGTTTTCTCTGTTGTTAATGGAGGTGACCCTACGAAATGTATACTATTTCCCATCGAAAGTGGTAAATTTTTCTTCCTCTTTTCATGGTGTAAATGTCTGCAATAATCGCCCCCAGTACATTTGGGGAAAACAAAAAACAATATACAAATAACCATTCATATACGAATACGAAGTGTTAAGAATTTAAATCTCGTATAGATAACCAAAGCTCCATTAATCATTTAACAGGAAAGCACTGATATTAAAAGCAATGATATTAACACGTTACCCTGGTAGTTGTTAACGTGAATTTCATCACGGATTACATATGTTCAAAATTAATCCAGTTACCAGTAACAAACCACAGTAGTGCACAACTGCACAAGCAGAGGATTCAGAGGAACAGGGAGACTTGCAACCAACGAACCCACATTGTTAGCTTGGATGGCGGGGCGTCTGCCTTGTAAGCGCTAGCTCCCATTCCCGCCCGGGCCGAATTTTATCCCAAATGCTCGTAGATACGGTTCATTCTCGGAACGATCGGCTTTCTCCTATACTGTCTCCCTTCTCTCTCCGTTTTCGGGATGATACGACCTAAGCAGTTACAGTTCTCTCTGTCAAATCTCTTTAAAGAAGACAGAAAATCCACTGCAAAGTTACAAATGGAATACCTATTGAAGAAGGCCTGAGATACTTTAAGAGATTACGTATTAGTTCTTTGAAGATTGAAGCAAGAAAAGGTTTGGGGACGAGGAATGTAAAGAAAATGTCATGGAGCAACAAGACCTTTGGAGAAAAGGAAAATACAAGAGAATGGAGAATGTGTGAGGTACTTTAAATATTTACGTGCAAGTTATCTACGTATAGCTTACAAATGAACACAATCTGCTGCAATAGTTTTATCCCACAACAGGATTGTTTAGAGGGGCAGGGGCAGGGGCATCCGTCCCCATTTGTCCCGGCCTTCACAAGAGGGCCGGAATCAGTAATTCCTAATTTAGTTAAAGGTAGTAATTTCTTATGTTGTTTGTGATTTTTTTTTTTTTTTTTTTTTTTTTTTTTTTTTTTTTTTTTTTTACGGGGGTTTTGTAGAACAGCCCTGCTCTACAAAAGAGGTATCCCTTTCTCTGGCAGGGACTGAGAAAAGAAGAAAATTGAAAAGCGTCTTCTTGTGTGACCTTTTTTTTATGTGGTAACTTCCCCTTTTTTTTTAGTTGAAGAAGTAGTAGCGTTGTACACGTTCAAAAGGTGTTAGGAAGCATCTAGTAAATATATGTTTTAAATAAGGCAATAATGAAATTAGGGGTACCTCCAACAAGGAAATGATGGAATTCAAGATGATGCAACTTTATGTAGACTTCATCTTCATATTGTTATGGACTTTTAAGAGGAATATTGAATTTAATTCCCATTTATTGTTTTTTAAACTTTTTCATATTAACAAAGTTTTGCGGAGCTTTTCCCACTCACAAAGCCCAGCGTAAGGGGTTTGAAAATCTCCGGGGCTTGATGCTATTCGAGTAACTAATTTCAGGTCTAAACTTTTGAATGAATAGTGTGCAATTCCACCTGGAATTCTTCTCTCATTCTTCATTGTCTACTTTTAATTCTTCTTTCTCTTCTATTTTCTCGAAGCCATTCTGTTATCTCTTTTAATGATTTCCTTTTCTCATCCTTTACTTTACCTTTCTTTTTTAATTTCTAGATAATTTTATCTAGATCTTTGTTTTCCTCCTTATTGCTTTTATATGCACCACACCTTTTTGTGGGGTTTCTTCGGAATTCTCTTGTGTACTCTTTCCTCTAAGGATAAGGTTCCTTTTCACAGAAAACGCAACAAGAATTGTGTTACTACGCATATTTGTGCTAGTACTATTGCATATATTACACTCATACAGCTATGAATCATAAAGTGATCATTCAAAGCCTCATGAAACCCTAAAAATGCTCTATATATCAAACAATGTCGATAAAGACTTGGTGGACAAGGATTCGCCTTTTGATAATAGTCGCAGATGATAGTGTCTGCTATTTGATGCCCTTGTTGATCTCTAGGACTGAAATATGCATGTTTGTATGTGAAATCCATTTTTAATTTATTAATGCTAAACGTCTTCTTAGATTTCAAAGGAGAAACCCGTTTTCCCATACAAAGAGCGTTCACAAGACCGTCTGCTCAAGTGACCCTTTAATTTATATGATTGCAATACA
>NW_007385222.1:0-3241 GCF_000475195.1 Diaphorina citri
GGAAAGAGACCCCCAAAACATTATAGGAAACCCTGAAGGTACGTCGGAGGAACTGGAGGTAGGCCGCTTAAATGCCAAAGTTTGGGAAGACCTCGGGGCTCCTCAACAATTGATCTCCCTTTTCCAGAGATACCGGTTACCATTCCTAAGCCGCCCGCCTTTGAGAAATCTTCAACTCCCCACACCTCCAAACCTCTCGACTCCCTCTTCCTCGGACATGTTGATTATAATAAAAGAATTACTGACCAAGGACTTCATACGCCCCCTCCCTCACTCCATCAAATCGGGGTTTATTTCCCCCATGTTCGTGCGCCTCAAGGCGAACGGGAGTACTCGTCCCATTTTCAACCTTCGACGCTTAAACAACTACATCAAAGTAAAACGGTTTCGCCTCATCAATCACTTTCGCGTCCCACAGTTTCTTCAACAGGGCGACTTCTTGGCAACCCTAGACCTATCGGACGCCTATTGTCACATAAAAATCGCGAAGCGTCACCGACGGTTTCTGGCATTCTCCTTCGAGGGCAGGATGTTCGCCTGGAGCCGCCTTCCCTTCGGCCTTTCCTCTGCCCCTCAGGCCTTCTGCCAATTAACCAACTGGGTTGCGTCCCACCTCCGGAGCCTCGGGATCCGAGTCATCGTGTACCTAGACGACTTCTTATTCGCGGCTCAGAGCCCCGACCTTCTAAGAGCCCACGTAGAGCAAGCCGTGAACATACTCCTGTCATTGGGCTGGAAAATAAATTTGAAAAAATCTCATCTCAACCCTTCTCAGTCTGCCACCTTCCTAGGACTAAAGTGGGAAACAATCCCCCAAAGGGTCTCCCTCCCGGAAGACAAACTCCTTTCCTTGAGGAAACTACTAACGAGCCTCCTGAATCGACCAATTTGGTCACTCCGATCGTACCAACGCCTCCTAGGAACTCTCAACTTCGCTTCGTTCGCAGTCCCCCTCGGACGCCTCCACTTACGACCTCTTCAATTAGCGGCACGCTCACTTCCGAAAACTCTCCCGAGAAGATCTTTTCCAATACCTCCTTCAGCACTGACCTCCTTGACCTGGTGGATGGAAAATATGGGAACCGGGAACGTCTTCTCAAAAACACAGGATTCCATCGTCTTGACAACAGACGCCTCAGACTGGGGCCTAGGTGCGACTATTGGATCATCAACACACCTCTGTCAAGAATGGACACAAGAACAACGGAACTGGCATATAAACCGCCGCGAACTATTCACAGTCTATTGGGCGATTCTATCAGCTCCCCAATTCTTCAAAAACCGCTCAATCACCCTTCTGTCAGACAACAAAACAGTTGTGGCTCATATCAGAAATCAAGGGGGACTCCGCTCTCTGTCTCTCCTGAAGGAAACACACCGCCTCCTCCTTCTCATCCAATCTCTTCAGGCCAAGATTCAACCTCTTTACTTTCCGGGCCGCTTCAACACCTTAGCAGACAGTCTGTCACGCAATTCCCCTCCCCCGGAGTGGCATCTATCGGAGAGAATAACATCGCTGATCTTCCGTCGGTGGGGAACACCCTCCATAGATCTCTTTGCGTCTCATCGTTCAGCGGTCATCAGTACCTACGTGACCATAGATCCCCACGACACACAGGCCCTATTCGTAGACGCGTTCTCCAGACCCTGGAAGTTCAATCTGGCATGGGTTTTCCCACCCCCACCGCTGGTCCCACTAGTCCTGGAACATCTGAACAAAGCATCAGGAACATTCCTTCTAGTAGTCCCGAGGTGGACCAAGACATTCTGGAGACCCGATCTGAAAGCAAGAGCAGTCGATGCTCCTATAAGGTTGCCCAACCTGGAGCAAGATCTTCTGGACCTCATGACAAACAGGCCCCCCCCAAAAGTGCACGACATTCAACTGGAAGTATGGAAAGTACGGGGTGGGCCACCCACATCTCGACGTGGTCTCAACCGGAACGTCACCTATTAAATTCAGCGTGGAGATCCTCAACTCGCTCCAGCTACCGCCAACCCTGGTCGAGATGGGTTAAATGGGCCACAACATTAGGCATCGATTATCAAAGACCATCCCCGGCGGATGTAGCAAGATTTTTGGCTCATCTTCACCTATCCCTCCACCTATCTCCCGCCTCGATCTCTCTTCATAAATCGGTCATCTCAACCTGGTTGGATCCAGACATCTCTCTTAGCATAACCTCTCACCCCCTAGTTCTGAAAATGCTCAAAGGAATTAAAGCTTCCCAACCTAAAAAAGAACTCAGGAAAATTTGGGACATTCAGCAGCTCCGAGATTGGGTTTGCCATAATCCCCCTCTAGCCTCAAGTTTCTTCCAGGTGACACGCCATGTGGCCTTACTTTTACTCCTGGCTTCAGGACGCAGAATACATGACCTCACCTTACTGCACGTGGACGATGATCATCTTCAAAGGTTTCAGCAAGACGTGATTCTTTGGCCAGCCTTTGGTTCCAAAACGGACAACCCATCAAGATGTCAGTCGGGCTGGCACCTATCCTCTAACGACACTGACAAACTCTGGGATCCAGTTCATTGGCTGAACATCCTTCTTGACCTTCGCAAGGCGCGTTGCGGCAGTCTAACTCTTACTGACCTATTTATTTCCTCCCGAGGGCCAGTCAAGAAAGCCTCTAGAGCCACCATTGCAGCCTGGGTAAACACAGCTCTGAAGGGAGCTAACATTATTGCCCCACCAGGTAGTGTCCGATCGGCGGTAAGTTCCGATTTAGCCAGAGCCAATACTCACATCGACGAGATCCTTGCTAGAGCTAACTGGCGCTCCGCGGCCACCTTCCTCAAGCATTACTATCGGCCCATTGAGGCTCCTGGTCCGTCTCAGAGCTCTAACCCAGTTGGATCCCTTTTTAAACCCTCTGTCTAACCCGCCCCAGAAGATTGCCTCGTTCATTATCTCTTCTTATACTTTGTACCCAATTATAATTCTAAATTGGTTATTAAACACCCTGCTTATCACTCGTCTTTTCTTTCTCACAGTGTGCCCTTACTTCACGAACTGTCGGATAACAAACATATCTCAGGGGGTCGAGCTGCAGCGTCGACCCAAAATACCACAGTTTTCTCCCCGTAGGGACTGGAAAACTGTCATTTTGGGTCTAGCAAAGCTCGACCCCCGAATTTTCATCGCTCGACAGCTCTATCACACTGAGGATAGGACCGTCAGTTCGTGTCCGGTTCAACTTGCGCATGCGCAATCACGTGATACAGTGTTGCAACAC
>NW_007385223.1:0-1468 GCF_000475195.1 Diaphorina citri
AGGTGCGTGACCTTACATACATTATTCAGGAAAAACATTTTTACCTGGCAAATACTTACTTACCTACCTATACATATTACCTAGGAGTGATTACCTTCAGAACACACCTGTCATACTTATGAGAGTTACGAGTCTAGAGATGCACCAGGGATTGTAGAAAAATTCGGTGATATTATTGGTGTAATGGGACTATCTTTGATTCCTAATCCTAAAGCTGTGTCTACACATAGTCGACGGCAATCTATGGTCGATCGACAGCTTAATGAACCCAAATCCAAAAACCCATAACTCAATGGAAGCTATCTTTGGTTGGAAATAAGTACCTATTCACTGATTGATTGACTTTTGTCTTAGACAACAAGCTGGGTCCGTCCCTCCGGGAATTTTTTAGCCCGTAGTTTATTCGATCGTG
The DNA here is from genome assembly GCF_000475195.1 of Diaphorina citri. Lineage (NCBI taxonomy): Eukaryota > Metazoa > Arthropoda > Insecta > Hemiptera > Psyllidae > Diaphorina > Diaphorina citri. Next base: position 413 of record NW_007385223.1, read on the forward strand.
ATTAAAGAAAATCAGATCCTATGTACCTACCTACCTAATTTGTTTATTATTCAGTATATTATTATTCTTGATTTGATTTTTCGATTTTACTTTCATGTAATGATTTAAAATCAAGACTAGAGCCCGTTCTCCCTTTATTCCCAATATAAGGTTTAAGTCACCCATCCATTTATTGGCCTTGCTCGGCGTAGCTTAACATAGGTAACGCTAAAACCGGTCTTAAATGATCGACTGAAGTGTTATCTAAAACTTTCTCACTTTGAGTTCATAGGTCGTCGCGACAAATTTCAAGATCAGAGACTACGCACTACAAAAAGTTGCTTGTCTACGCTTCTAATGTACAACGGGTCTAAAGGAATGAAAATGGAAATTCTCCTGAAATTTTAGCTCTTGACTATACGTTAACCATGTTATGTTTTATGTAAACTATGTATTTATGTCAATGTAATGTTCTATGTACTTTCTATGTATGTTCTATGTATACGTTCTATGTATGCAGGGGACATGGCGTGAACTAATTAACTTGCCGGAAAATTTATCAAATCACGGGAAAAACGTTTTGCCTAACTAAATTTTATTCGGGATAGGGGAGCGGTACCACGTGTGTGACACTAATCCTAATGTAGGCCCCACATTTTAAAGAATTTCCTAGTTAAAATTCTACAATAGACAGGACGAAATTACGCAGACGTTCACCAGTGAAGGGTTAAATAGATTGGAAGATGTGTTATCTCTGGCCGGGTGGGTATCACACTGCATTCGTACGCCGGAGGTTCCAGGTTTGATTCCTGGTGGGGTCGAAGTTTTTTTTTTTTTTTTGCTCTGTGCTCGGGGAGCACTCAGCCTCGTGAGGCGTTACCAGTGGTTACATATTGAATTAATGAGAAATACCTAATAGTAAAGGAGGCACTTAGTAATGCTGTGATACCCACTGAAGTTGTGGAGAAGCTCTCTGCTTCACCACAGATAATTCATGGCTTGACTGGTTTTATTTTGATATATTTTAATCCATCTTTTCATGTTTTTTTTTTTTTTTTTTTTTTTTTTTTTTTGTGT
>NW_007385223.1:2472-3239 GCF_000475195.1 Diaphorina citri
AGGTTTGACAGAGGGAACTGTAACTGCTATGGTCTTATCATCCCGAAAATCGAAGAGAGAAGGAAGACAGGATAGGAGAAAGCCAGCCGTTCCGAGAACGAACATTATCGCATCAGGATAAAATCCGCCCCGGGCGGGAATCGAACCCACGGCCTAGCGCTTACAAGGCAGACGCACTACCAACTAAGCTAACTAGGCTGGCTATTGCACTATAAAAACCTTTCTTAAGGTGCTAGTACACTGTAGACTAGACTGGTCTGGCGAGACCACTCTCTACGCTACGGAGTCTACCCAGTTCACAGAGAGTAATCTCGGGAAACCAAGTCTATGGAAAAAGTGTACAGTGTACTGTCGCCGTTATAAAGATCGGGACACACATTTCCGCACCACGACGGTGCTGTCGCGGTTCTGGCCGTACCAAGTCCAACACTCAGCCGTATGCCAGATCGGACTTGGTGCGGTCATAATTATGTGTTCCAACTTTTAAGTAAATAAGTGATAAGTGGTAAACCATAGTTAAGTACTCATACTTATTGATATTCGGATGTAGGTACATACCTAATACCTATCTACATAATCAGGTTAGTTTATAGGAACCATTAACGGAAACAATGGCAAAGTCTACCATAATGTCTCCCTGACCCAATTAATAAAGTACCTACCTAAGGTATTAAATATTAACTGCATAATACCCCATTACTAATTATAATTACTTACATATTAATTACACTTCTTATCTTATCGTCTTCAAAAAAAGTCACAATGGA
>NW_007385224.1:0-3239 GCF_000475195.1 Diaphorina citri
CTGAAGTTAAGCAACGTTGAGCGTGGATAGTACTTGGATGGGTGACCGCTTGGGAACACCACGTAACGTTGGCGTTTTATTTTGTCTTCGAGTCAGTCTTCCATCAGTTCCATCGGGAACTGCTAAAACTGATAAAGAAAAGATAATTAATAAATACTTAATCCTTTGTTATTTTTTAGCCCGTTATTCCTTTATTATTTTTTCTCATTAGATAATTAGATAGTTCTCACATTTCAATATGTATTTTCCGAATCAATTTTTGAAATATGCGGCCCGAAGGAGCATTTTTCTTTTGGTCCCTCGCGCCGGATATCTCAAAAATATCGAATCTAATATCTGAAGTGTGTGGTCGGGCTTCAGTAGTAAAACTGTGGCGTCCTCCACACAAAAAGCGCCCATCTCACATTGAAAAGGTGATATCCACAGATAAAATTATTATCCTGCTCCTGCACACATCTCTTTCTTCATTTCCACTTCTGCTGGAATCTTCTTTCATTTCGTTTTTTCTAAAGCAAAAAAAGCAAAAAAAAAAAAAATGTTCCTGAAAAAATGCAGTGATCTCCATCTTATCCTAAAAACCTACTAAAAAAATATCAAAGAAAAGTATAAAAGAAAGGGAAAAAATGCGATTTAAAAGAGAAAGAAAAAGAACCCCTCCTCGTCCTCCATTTTCAACATTTTCTGAAGATTTAACTAAAGTTACCTACTTCGTGAGTACCTATTTATCGATAAAATTGTTAGACTTAACAATAGATTAAGTTAAAGTAGGGTTTATTATTGGTTCTTCCATTAAAAAAACTCTATACCTAAGTACAGAAACCTTCACTAATTGGAACTAATGGGGTCTTCACTTTGGCTAAATTGATAAAAAAAAGTAAATCACCGTAAAATATAATTAAATCACAATTAACACTCGCAATGGGAGGAGCAGCAGCGGAATAAAAAATTCATTTTGTTGAATTAATATAAAAAAAAAGAAAAAATATTTTTATAGTATTTTTTATTAATTGTGCTATTAGGATTCTATGCTCGATAAAAAAAATTCGGATGAAAAAATATAAAGAAGAGGTAGAGGTGTGTAAATAATTATGTAGAAGAACATAATCATCTCATTTCTTTGCTGTTTACATCAGCATTTTTCATGTCTTTTTTGTGCACTTCGTAACAGTCAGAAGCAGGTGATTTGCCCCGACGGAGACCCATCCGGATGTAACAAACAGGAGGGCGTGGGTTCAATCCTAGCCGATGTATAGAATTTTATCCTCAATATAATTTGAGAATTTGACCACCATAATAAGAGTAGAGCCTACTCCTGGACCTGGAGTGCTTTCTTTACTTTCCGTGTCCGTGAGATAGGTTTTACTGCTGGAGAAAAGGGACTTTTCAGTCCTAGGCAAGCAGTATAAATTTCATCTTCTTGGAATTGTTTGGCATTCATCTTCTTCAATCTTGGGATTGTTTGGCAGCTCTGCACTCCGTTCTGTCTCCTTCATTTCACTGCAGCTACTGCTTCCGGAGGTCTTCAACTCTTCACTACTTGATTGATGTAGATATGCCAACCTTGGTCTTTCTCTTCCCTGGATTCCAATCATTCTTCCTTCTATGATGTCAACTATAGTTATGTCTCTATAAATGTCCAATCCATCTATGCCTTCTTTCTTCCTGTTTAAATTTAATGAGCACTAATATTCGTCTGACCATCAGGTCACAACCGATGTGAACAACGGGTGCACTCAGTTTCACACCGGAACTTCAGCTGCGGCACCGTTGGTGGCTGGTATTCTAGCTCTTCTACTGGAGGCCAATCCGGAACTAACGTGGCGCGACGTCCAACATCTGATCATATGGACGTCGGAAGTAGCACCGCTTGAGGACAACTATGGCTGGTGAGTATTCTTCTTCTTAAGGTTCCTCTCCCAGCGGAGGTTGCAAATTATATTGGCAATTTTGTTTTTGTCTCTTGCAATCCTCAACAAATCTCGGTAGTCACATTTAAACCAATCTCTCAAATTACTCCTCCAATGATTTTCTTCTTCTGCCTCTGTTTCGTCGTTCTTCTATCTTCCCTTCCAGAATCAGGTTCAGCAGTTTGTATTTTTCCATTGAAAGCCCAAATCACGCCCTGAATTCCAATATCGTAAACACTCTCGACGATATTTGTCTCTTGCAATCCTCAACAAATCTCGGTAGTCACATTTAAACAAATCTCTCAAATTACTCCTCCAATGATTTTCTTCTCTGCCTCTGTTTCGTTGTTCTTCTATCTTCCCTTCCAGAATCAGGTTCAGCAGTTTGTATTTGGTGAGTATATAATTCCTTTTATACATAAAACTCGATAGTTTCCAATTTTTCACTAGAAAACTCAACAATATCCACTGCAAAGCCCAACAATTCCCTTTATAAAACCCATCATTTTCCACTCCTCAGGTATGAGAATGGGTTTGGGTTTATGGTGAGCCATGACTTCGGGTTTGGGATGATCAATGCGTTCGCTCTAATCACGGAGGCCAGGACATGGAAAAACGTCCCATTGAGCTCAGTGTGTGTAGTGCCGGTCGAAGTGGGGTAAGTAACTTTATACTAAGCCTAAAAACGTTCTCGGAACGGCTGACTTTCTCCTATTCTGTCCTTCTCTCTTCGATTTCGGTTCGATAAGACCTCCGTTGATAAGGTGTGTCCAAACATAGTCGACCGGCCGTAGCGTCGACGAGGTGAATCTATGTTGTGGGGGCAGTGTGGACGATTCAGTCGACTTCGATTGATGGCCGGTCGACTATGAGTGGAAACACCTTTGTTTTTCAGTTTCCACGTTTCCGTTTCCAGCCTATTTATTATCTTGGAGGAGGGTAGTGCGTTCTGCCTTGTAAGCGCTAGGTCGCGATTCCCACCCGGGGCGATACTAAACCTAAACGTTCTCGGAACGGCTGGCTTTCTCCTATCCTGTCCTCTTTTCGATTTCGAAACGATAAAGCTTTACGTCGCAAGTTCAAATTTGGGGGCCGCTCATTTTTGAAGCTGATCTACGCGGAACCCTTGGGTCGTCGTTGAGTTGTCGCTGCGTCACCAGTGTAATGAGTTAGTATTTTGTTCAAATTTACCATTATAATTCCAAATTTCGAAGCATTTATTTTATATCCCAGTTTCCCAGTACAAAATTTCTGGTAAATGATGATCATCATCATAGTTATTTCTATATTATTCTCATCAATTATACCTATTGTTGTTGTTACCTATTATTA
>NW_007385225.1:0-2094 GCF_000475195.1 Diaphorina citri
GAGATGTCTGCCATTATTCCTCCCAGATGTCTACCATTGTTCTTCAAACAACTAGATTCATCATGATTGACCGCAATTACTCGGCGGCCTATAGAATACGGACCATGTATTTTTCAGAACTTCATAGCTTTCAGGCAATGTAGCCTCAACGATCTTACAAAGATCGGACTATTTTCTCCTTCTTTAACCTATTAAGAGATCGATCAGTCCTGAGGATGGCATCATGAGATGCTGAAACATGTTGACGCTCGGCGGCCTATAGAATACGGACCATGTATTTTTCAGAACTTCATAGCTTTCAGGCAAATTAGCCTCAACGATCTGAGAAAGATCGGACTATTTTCTCCTTCTTTAACCTATTAAGAGATCGATCAGTCCTGAGGATGGCATCATGAGATGCTGAAACATGTTGACTCCTTTCCACCAATAAAGTCGTGTTTTTAGTCAAGTGAAGACTTATTTTCTTCTTATTTTTAGTATTAAGAGATTGATACGTCGATCACACTTCTTTTCCAAACTGCTTGGCTAACCCTGTATGGTGTAAGTTGTGCCGATAACCATTTGGAAAAGTTTTCCAAAGAAATCTTCAGAAAGTATGTAAGCAAGTAAAATCCCGGGATATAAACATACTGGGTGGTCCATTAGACAGTTCACAAATTACCCATTGAAGTGAACTTTGAAAGAGTGAAATCTAAATATACACATATTGAAGGAGCGAAGGGAGTTTTAACTTTTAACTCGACTCTTTTGCTTTTATAGATTGTCTGTTGGTTTCGCGCCAAGTCCCAAATGGACCAAAATGTTTATGTAGTATAGGTACGAAATCATGCCCAAAGAACGTACAAAATGTTTGATTAGTCGAGTCATTATCATCACAATATGTTGGGGCAGTGCCCATGACAACAATGCCCAGCTTCGTGCGAACACCAATCGGACAGTTAGGTTCACCAATGATTTGACCACTCTGTATTAAAAGCGGCCACAATGAGGCACCCAGTATACCACTGATACTTTGAGGTTCGTAGAATGAATCATCTGATACCTGTAGACCCTGCAAGTGTTTCAAAGCTTGAATATCAATGCGAGCGGTTGGTAACTTGTTAGTCACATGGTCCACTACAAGTGCATGAACTGAAAATGAAACACTGGAATCAAAGCGAGATGAAAATGAGAAAAAAGTCTGACCTGAAACAGACTTGGATGTAGAACCAATACCTTGAACCGAAGTCGGATTATTATCAATAGTGAGACCCAACTTTTTTGCACAGGGATAAGTGATGAAATGACTCATGCTGCCTGAATCTAACAACATGCGAACTAAATGTACCTTGCCATTCTGGTCTGAAATAGAAACCTTAACTGTGGAAAGTAAGACAGTGTGATCAGAAGGGCTTGGTTTAGCATAATTAGTAGTACAAAGTGACATGGTGTTACTCGTACCTACAGTACCACTATGTTGTGGCTGAGAAATATTTTGAGGTGAGGGGCAAGAGGACTGATTAGGAACCGCTTGCTTGTCTCTGAAATGAAGTAAAGTATTATGTTTACTAGAACAATGATTACATGTATGTTTAGATTTGCATGCAGTAACTATATGATTCACGTTAAGGCAATTAATACAAATTTTATTTTGCTTGACCAAATCAAATCTCTGCACTGGAGAAAGTTTGAGAAAAGCTTCACAATTGTAGAGAGGATGTTGAGCTTTATGACAAGCGCAACAAGATACCTGCTTGGGATTTTGAATGACAAATGATTGAGTTAAATTAGGATTGCTGTTTTTATGAGAAAATTTATTAGAGCTGGTAGAGGGCTGATTTTCTACTTTGACACAAGACTTTGGCATCCTACCTAACAGTTTAGCTTGTTCCTTGACGAATTTATCAAGCTGAGTGAACGTAGGTAACTAGGTAGTTCAGTACCTTTGACGGACATCTCGAACAACTTCGTGGTTTCCGGGTCTAATTTCCCTAGAGCTAAAGCTAAAAGGATGAAATCAGCCAAGTTATTCAAATTCAAATTCTTTAATGCCGCCACTGAAGCTGAAAAGTTATCAATGAACAAATTTAATTGAGCAGCAGATTCAGATTTGAT
>NW_007385225.1:2268-3238 GCF_000475195.1 Diaphorina citri
TATATATGATAGGATAGGTTCAATGAAAATGAAGAATGTTTTAAGAACAGAAAACTTACCGTACCAAGTACCAGTAGATGAATTTATTCGAAAAACCCGTTAGTTAGAAAGCGTCGCGCGCGTTGGTATGCGACAAAAACGGGGTCCCTATAGGGGTAGAAGGAGGGAGAAAGGAAAAGGAAAGCCTTTTTTCTACTGGTTATTTATAGATTTTAATGGTTGAAATTGGTGTAAAAATAGGTAGTTTTTAGTTACAAATGTTTGATTGAAATTTGGTTAAATAGTAAATACAATTAAAATGATTGCAAATTTGAGTTCTTAGAGCACACTATTCACTCACTGATAATAAAGGCTGAAGGCCAAAATCAAAGGTACTTATATGATGCAGCACAAATGATATAAATGAATCTTAGAGTGAAAGCTATTGACCGCTCTGTTAATATGTTAGAAACGAACTGAATGTAGATTCGATAGACACTCGAGCCTATGCTAGGTACTCAGAGTGGTACCATTTTTGACAAAGTTTATACAAGTTTAATTACTATCAAACATACCCCCCACTTTGAAAGGATCTGCTTTCAAAAGCTATAATACAAAGGAATATGCAAGAAGCAAAATAGAAAAAAAATCATGAAAATTGGTCAAAAAATAAAAAAGTTATGAGGAAAGAAAAAATAACTATCATCATAAAAATGAATAATAAATAAATATAAGTAATATATACAAAAAATTAGACCCCACAAAAAATTGCAGGCAAAATGCAAACAATGCTGAAATGCAACAAAATTAAATTGAAAAATTCATAAAATTGAATAAAATAACAAGAGGTAAATAACTATTTACAAAATCTACATAAGAAATGCACGTGTTGTTGAGTCTGGTTAAGTAGGTTCTATTGGGTAGGTAAAGGACAAAGTTTAACAACTGGCCTTTTGAAAATACCATGTTTGGTTTTCACCTCTGCCACCCT
>NW_007385226.1:0-3238 GCF_000475195.1 Diaphorina citri
AAAAAACGTTGTGAATTTTTAATGAAAACTAATGATCCATCATGGCTTTTCCATTTGTTTTGTTTTCTGTCTTGAAAAATTGAAAGAACAGGATAAAAAACACAGAAAAGAAAGCACTAAGAAGAGGAAGAAATGAAGGGAAAGAAGGAGAGAAGGGATAATGGATGGAGGAGAAAGAGCAGAAGAAGAAAGAGAAGAGAGAGGAGAAGAAGAAGCAGAAACGAAAAGGTGTGGAGGAAGAATAGAAGAAGGAGAAGGAGGAATAGGATGAGGAGGAGAACAAGAAAGAGAAGAGACAGGAAGAGGAGAAGAAGAAGGAGGACAAGAGAAGAAGGAAGACAGGAAGAAAGAAGAGGAGGGAGGAAGGGTGGTGAGGGTTGTGTTTGCTAAGGTTAAACTATAATTAATTAATTAATCCCCTGGGATGAAAAACCTTCACGGGAAAAATGTTTAATAATATGAATTGTCAAAATTTTCGGCCCCCAGTCTGATGTGCTCTGAAATGCTCATGGACCAAGGGAGCTGTGTATTGTTTGCACAATTCTTCCTCTTTTATAGAGGAGGATTGTGCTTCTCCCTATAAATCAAATCTCTCAATAAGATATTGTGAGGAAAATTATTAGCAAATTTATTTTCATTTTCTTTTATTGTTCTCCTTCTACTGTGGCAGAATTGTCAAAAAGGAGCTCTTCCACACAAGCACAGCTCTTCTTATTCAATTTTATATTTGCGATTCCTTAAAAAAAATTAGAGTTATTTTTGCTCTACCAAGATCATTATCTCTCTCTTTCTCTCTCTTTCTCTCTCTTTCTCTCTCTCTCTCTCTCTCTCTCTCTCTCTCTCTCTCAAGTTGATCCAGAAATTAAAATTGAGCACACACTTCCAAACAGAAAAAACACGAGAAAACAAGCAAAAAAAAAAAAAAAAAAAACGTAAAACAAAATGAAAGGAGGGAGGGGGAGAAGGAGGGGAAAAGTCGACTAAGAAGGAGGGGCAGGAATATGAAGGTAGCCGAAACAGGACAGGTAGGACGAAAATAAGAGAGAAGGTGAAATAGACCTTCTGAAGATGTCGACGAAATAGACCCTCTGACAATGTCGACGAAATAGACCCTCTGACAATGTCTCCTTTACTGTTGGACAACTTTTCAGTCTGGCTGGGGGCAGGGAGGATACCATCCTGAAAATTCCCATCTACATCTAGGTACTCGTCAAATTTTGTAACCAAAACCAAATGTCAGCCCAAAAGCAATCACCCTATTAGGACTGATTGAGGGCTGACGAAAAACTCCGACCTCGTCTGAACACAGGTAAAGGCGAAGAAGAACTCTCGAAGAGTTTTGTCACTTTAATAGTGCTTATTTATACTGCTCGCATAGGACTGAAAAGTCCCTTTACTCCAGCAGTAAGCTACTACTATTATTGTGGTCAAATTCTCAAATTATATTGAGGATAAAATTCCATACCTCGGCTGGGATTGAACCCACGCCCCCCTGTTTACCAGGCGAGCGCCTTGACCACTACACCACCGAGGCAGGTATAACTTTGGTCCGATTTTTTGAGGATCTTAAGTTTACTAAACCCTATAAGTAGGACTTTCGACTGAATTCAGCATGAAAGTCGGTTGGAATTTCAGTAAGTTTTATACTTACATAATGCCCGAAAGTCAGGTACCTACCTATTAGGTATGTAGCTTATTAATTTCTTCTTTATTTCAACAACATACACAGTAGGACTATCTGCATAAAAGTCGGTAGGAATTTCAGCATAAATAAGATACCTACCGATTTCCCCCAAAGTTAAGCGTAAGGTATCACAAGCGCTCATCAAAAGTCAAGCCAAGTCGTTTGAATTTTGATTGGAAATAAAAGATTGATACCTCTTTCCTATCGAAAATTTGAGAAGCAAATTAAAAACAAACACATTTGAAAATTACTCCCAAGATTTTTTTTATGCTCAAGAAAAGAAAGTCTTGTAAGCCGCTTACAATTTTCGACTTCGAAGAAGAGAGAGTCAGGCAGTCAGGAAGTTGATGTATTTGTAGGAGAAAGGTGAGGAGGAGAGGAGGAGAAAGAGGGCGAGGGAAGAGGGGAAGTAGAAGAGGAGAAGGAGGAGGAGAAAGAGAGGAAGAAGAAATGAGGGAGACAGAGGCGAAAGTATTGGAGTCAAGGAGTAGGAGGAGGAGAAAGAGGTGAAAGAAGAGTAAGAGAAGAAGAGATGGAGGAGAAAAAGGTGGAGAAAGATAAAGGAAGGGAGAAGGAGAGAGGTGAACTTTGAGTCTACAAACTTTGTACAAAGGGAAAAGGGGGAGACGACAAAAATACAACATGCCTGTAACATGATGTACGATACATCGATGATACCTGAATACGACAAAATGTCCTGAATATAACTGAATACGACAAAGCATACGATACATGAATACGACAAAATGTCACGGTTGTCATAAGAATCTTGGAACGATGTATTATTCGAAGAAATGAAATTGAATGTAGTCTGCATTATGTTAGAACTCTTTTTTTAAAGAGGTTTGACAGAGGGAACTGTAACTGCTAAGGTCTTATCGTCCCGAAATTGAAGAGAGAAGGAAGACAGGATAGGAGAAAGCCAGCCGTTCCGAGAACGAGCATTATCCGTTCAGGATAAAATCCGCCCCGGGCGGAAATCGATCCCGCGGCCTAGCACTTACAAGGCGGACGCGCTACCAACCAAGCTAACTAGGCTGGCAGCTTAAGCTTTATGAAGGTTTTACCGTCCATTTCGGCGACAAGCTACCCACCTCCCAACTCCTGAAGCAGCAAAAGAAAAATCTCGTAATTTCAATACGTAGGTATTGATGAAAATTGAAATAAAAATTATTATTAATTTTCAATTTTTTCTTCTCACAAGAAGCTATGTGATCCACTTGAGTCATGATCAACAGGGTCGCTGTGGAAATTTTCATTATTAAATTTTCCGAACTGCCCTCGAGCTAGAGAGTTGAGAATATTTCTACAAACTCTGGATGAGAAGGAAGAAGAAGGAGGAGGAGAAAGAGGAGGAGGAGGAGGAGGAAGAGGAAGAAGAGAAATGGAGGTGATGTTTGCACATCGGATCAACAGCGAGCGAAATGGGGGTGAATCCCCTCTTTGCCCCCTCCAAATAATATTTGTGTAAATATCCAGAGGGAGAGGGGAGGAAGAAAAAGAAGAGGAGGGAGAAAAGCAGGAGGAGAGGGGGTGTTCTGACGCTCAACAGTT
>NW_007385227.1:0-3238 GCF_000475195.1 Diaphorina citri
AGGTGATTGTCTCTCCAATAGGAACTGAGCTCAAGTTTAATAGCTACACTGAGCCCAGGTTACCAAGTGTAGGATATTGAAGTTAGCAGTTCACATCACCTAAAGCTATATCTGGTATACAGGGTTGGCTGGTGGTCCAGAAGCGGAAAAGGCACCAATCGTATTTTCGGAAAAATCTACCTTTTACACTTACAGATTTGCACGCCCAAACCTACATTTCTGCTGTACAAGTAAAATAACTGGTGATTGCGGTAATGGTTATACAATAAGATAAGAAGATAACACCATGAGCTTTTAGGTGGTATGAAGGTACCAAAAAACGTTAGAAATTTTTGTTAAAAACATACCCTTTATTTTTGTTCACCCGGTATAACCGGTAGATTTCGTATAGAATAGAGATGTTCCATGCCCGTATGTTGTACTTACGTTATACATGTTGGGTACATAGACTACATACATGTTGGGTACAGCGATGATTTACGTTTGTGGTTGGACGGTGTGTGGGTAGGTTTTGAGGATAGTACCAGTCCTAATATAGCAATATTTTGGTTTAGGATGGTGCGGTAGGAATTTGCCTGTGCTAAAGTTCACATGGTGATTATTCTTGCTTCTTGCATTTTTTTAAAACATACCCTTTATTTTTGATCACCCGGTATAACCGGTGGATTTCGTATAGAGATGTTCCATGCCCGTATGTTGTACTTACCTTCCTTCCTAATCCTAACCCAAGTATTAGGTGCAAGTTGGCAATTTCTGGTATACGTATATCTATTATAGGAATAGAATTACTGGCTTATTGTAGAAGTGATGAGACTTAGAGACTTTGGGAACTTTGGTAAGGGGAGAGAACACCAGATCCAAAGTCGCGTGAAATACAAAGATGATATCGTTAAGAAAAATTACAAACAAACCTAGTGGTTCAGTGAATTTGTAAAGAGCCCTTACCGGTCCCTATTGGTCTGATCAAACGAGCAATTCTCCTTTATATGTTCTTTTAGGTGCTGAACATGTTTGTCACACTTTCATCAAAATCGGACACACAGTTCGAGAGTTTTGGCGGAACAAACAGAGAAACCAGTGGAAAAAATCGTCGAGTTTTTCAATATCTCTGGAGAGCCTGAATAAGTGGATCTGGATAGTATATACTATACTTACTTGTACCTCAAGAGCACCGCAATTTGGAATGAACAAGCTGGGCCCGTCCCTCCGGGAATTTTTTAGCCCGTAGTTTATTCGATCGTGATTAGAGAAAATCAGTACCTACCTATGTACCTACCTAATTTGTTTAATAATTATTCAGTTTATTATCATTCTTGATTTGATTTTTGGATTTTACTTTCATGTAATGATTTGAAATCAAGACTAGAGCCCGTTTTCCCTTTATTCCCAATATAATGTTCAAGTCACCCATCCATTTATTGGCCTTCCTCGGCGTAGCTTAACATAGGTAACGCTAAAACCGGTCGGAATGAAAAAGACACATTTCTATACCGCTTGCGCTTGAACTTAAGTCTTCATTACTTCATTCACTACAATTAGGAACGAGCAAGTAACTTTGCTGTACCGTACGAACTGAAGTTTAGTGTCTTCACCTTGAACTTTGAGATCTTGTGCTAAGCTCAGCACCTCATTGGTATCTCTTAGCCGTGCATCTGTTTTGATGATACTGACTACCATCTACAATATTGCTTCTTGCTTGTAGGTCTGGGTTGTGATTATAGTTATCAAGTCTCGAGCACCCAACTACAGCGAGCTTTGAACATTTGGAACTTCCAAGTTCTCTGATCTTGATCTTTGTTTCATGTAGAATATGTAGTTCCATATTTGAACGAACGAACTGAATAGCTTTTATATCAGAATTAATCAAAGTTGGACGAACTGTTTATGCGTAAAAAAGAGACAAACAATGAACAATACAAACGAAATGCAAAATCGTCATGCCAAAACGTATACATAACTGACTTACTCCGTTCAACAAAATCACAATGTGATCAATGAACTGCTAACACAATAAAGGTAAAAAAAGCCTTTTTAAACATCCCATCTTGAAAATTTGGTGCTAAAGGTATCAACAAACAATGGTAATTTCCGCTCAATTTTTTTTGGTTATTGTTGTGTTGTGTTGGTGAAGTGTGACATTCTGGTTGTCGAAATGTTTTCCATCCACAAAACCTCATGCTCCACCTTAACTCCTTGTGGAAATATCATACAACCTGATGGAATAAACCACCTGTATTGAGGACCAAACACTACCACATACCATCTGTGGCACGTGTCACATACACCATATGGTAGATCCACCACTATTTGGGATATTTCTGAACCCCCTTATTATCCTCGGAAACTACGGTTGTGTTTAATTCAATAATAATTGGGGGATTCGGGAGCCCTATTAAAATCCCATTACTATCAATTAGGAGATGTTCCTGGGGTTTCATTTTATCGACAGTGAAGTTGGTAGCCAACCTGTAACTTCTGTATAGGTAGATAGTAGATATGTACCTATCGCTTTTGTTGTCCAGCTGTCCAACATCAATGTGGATTTCGCCGTTTCCGCTGCTTTTGGAAGGATTAAACCTCTTGGACTTCTAGAAAAAATAGACTCTGCCAGACTCTTTCCATATCCATAGAAAGGCACACTCCCTTTGTAAAGGGTCTAGGTTTACCTTGCCCTTGGGATCAATTTGATTTGTAGAAACCATTTACTGATTAAAATTTTAATGAAACTATAGGTAAGTTATAGAAAAATAAAATAAAAAAAAATGCCAGGATTCTCACACTCTCTTCCACTCAACCAAGAATTATGTTACGAGTATTTTCAAATTCGCCGTTCAATATTCTGAAAGATTTCAAACTGGTTTCTGTCCGATTCAATGGGCAAACAATTGGGTTATCTTGGGATGGATTTCACATCGAAAAAATCACTCAGTCAACTATTGCCGAAAAAAAACCAATTCAGACAAAAAACCGATTCTCTAAGTAAAGTGATACCACAAGTACTTACCACTCAGTGGTTCTTCAGTGGTATCTACTTCTTCAGATATACCTAGTATCTAATGTATCTATACTACATCAGGTACTGCAATGGTATCTACTCGAGTAGTGTTTTCACTGTGTGATTCAAATTCAGTGAGTCTGATTCTGAATAGTCTTATTCAGATATTCAGTGTTCCGGATACGTTTACCTGGTCAAGACGTGTGGTTCAGGTGTTTAGAAAACAAAATGTAAATTGGCTTC
>NW_007385228.1:0-3237 GCF_000475195.1 Diaphorina citri
GATGTCATCCAACTTACACAGGTGAATTTGTAAGCTTGATTCGAGCCTTACATCCAATCGTGTGTGCTGACTGGGCCAGATGGTCACCCATCCAGGTACTAACCACGCGCAACGTTGCTTAACTTCAGTGATCCGTGGGGAACTGGTGTATTCAACGTTCTATCGCCCTTGGTGGGGCGCCCCTATATCAACCTCTTGAAGAAGAAAGACACACCCACTTTCTTCTGTTAATCTTTGACTCACAAAGTAAAAAACATTTCATTTTGTAAATTTTAAATTTTTAACGAAAACGTAAGATAACGGGGTAATGGAAAGTCGTGCAATGTTGATTTTGAGCATCGTGTAAAAAGGCCTTGAATTCACGGAGGTGAAAATCCATCACTCAAATAATAACTAAATCCAAAGTGAAGCTTAAAAACTGGTAGTGAAGACATCTTGACAAGTGGTTTTTGATGAATAAAAGGGGAAAAAGATGAAAATAATTTTATAATGATCCACCCTTGCAAATATTTTCAATGATTACCACAAATTTGTAAGATTCGCAAACTTTCCCTTATGAATTATGAAAAAATTCCGATTAAAATTTCCGCCATTTTAAAAATCCCACTTGGAATATTGCCTCACTTTTTCCAAAGTTTGCACAAATATCCATCGCTTTCACACCTCCTTGATTTTTCCTCTCCAAGCAGGTGCTGCCCTCTAAGCCCTCTCGCGGCAAATTCAGCAAACTAATTTTAATCACTCCTCCATGTTTTTTCGAAGTTTTTTTGGAAAAAAATTTCAATTTTTTTTTTCGCAATCGCGAATCGCGTAGGGCAATCGCCTTGAATTTGCTATCAGTGAAATTTCCAATTTCCTGACGAGTATCGACTGTTGAAATAGGACAAGTAGGTAGGCTAGTTTTTTTTATTTAATTGACCGGTCTAGATTTTTTCTATTCCTTTGACAGTGGTCGTTTTTTTATTGTGCCGATTCCACAATACCTAATCACTGGATTGCCCTTACTTATCTATTTTTAAATTTCCTTCGAACTTCGACAGTTTCATTCGAATTTTGTGTAAAGTTTGCGGACTATCGAGAGTGTAAAGTGCTGTGAAGTGTTCAGAAAGTAGTCCCTACTTTCGCACCAGGAGGAGAACCGCTTGCCGGTTTCACATTTAAAAAATGGGTAAGTTGTAAGGTCAACTTTCAGACAGGATAGGTAGATGAAGTCCCTACCGACCTTCCCATACCTAGGTATGCATACCATGAGCCCTATCTAGCCCAAAATCTCATAAGGAAAAAGCCCAGGATGAAAACAGTAAGCAAGAGCAAAGAGAATCAAAAAACTACTTCATTGACTCAAAAAGAAGGGTGAAGAGCAAAGAGCTTAGAGTTTTTTGCTCTCAGTTCTGTGGTTTTAAGTCATTGCTTTCCTGTATCATCACTTTCCTCTACCTGCTTACAATACTCAATGCGTTATGCCCTCTGTTCCACTCGGAGTTTAGCCTGATGTTTAATATGTTGGCTAAATTTCATCTAATTCCAATAGACTGTTTTTGAGTGGCACATCCAATTTTCTAAAAAGGGTCTATCCCTACACTCCCACATAATCCAATGAAAAAAAAAACCCTTTGTGTGTTTTTGCCAAAGATCATCTAACATGTTGAAATTATCCCAGACTAATAGCAGACGAACCAGGTAAATGCTGTGCAAGAGTAATAGCAGACAAATCAAAGGCAAAATTGTTGGGTTAAAACTTTAGAACTCAACAACATTTAATGAACTAATAACATAGGTAGAAAGGGTTAAAATTATGCTGTGTGTGTTAGCAGCCTAGATTTAGTTTCGTAGGGACTCAGCTAAAGTATAATGTGCAAGAGGAAGTCAGAGCCTCCTATGTATTTATGTGCATTGTGCAAGTACTTACAGTACATACGCTCTTCTCTACCATAGAATCCACATGGAACAAACTTCTGTGGGGCCCCCCATATGAGGTCCAAGATATTATCGGCAAAATTCCTTGATGTGCAGAAGATTTGTTACTTAAAATGTACCTACCTACCATAGTTTGTTAAAATTGGATTCATCATTTAAAAAAAAAAAAAAAAACTCGAAATAGACCTGCCCTATTTCAAAAACACTCCATACATAGAATAAATACCTACTTACTTACCTATTGTACTAGTTGTTAAAGATAGAATCTGTGGAGTAAAAATTAAAGATTTTGGACACAGAGTCACTTGTGAAACAGGCCACAGGATCTTTGTGTTATGAAAAGTTTACATGGTAGCAAGGCCACAGATATAATTAAGCATTAAGTATTTGGTCTAATAACTAAGTAACTATCAAGTCTCATTCTACTCTGCAATATTTCTGTTTTTAGCATATTGTACCTGAAGTCCTGAACCCTACCTATTTACCTACACCCAATGTTTACTTTATTTTTCTCTCAAATCAGGTTTTTTCTATTTTTAATTGGGTTTGGAGGAAGTGTTATTTCATGGCCTGAATTCCATATGCTGCTCTCTTGCTAATCCAGGATGAAAACAGAAAGGAGCAAGACCAAAGAGCATCAAAAAACTACTTCATTGACTCAAAAAGGGAGGGGTGAAGTAAGAGCAGAGAGCTTAGAGTTTTTTTGCTCTCAGTTCTGTGGTTTTAAGTCATTGCTTTCCTGTATCATCACTTTCCTCTACCTGCTTACAATACTCAATGCGTTATGCCCTCTGTTCCACTCGGAGTTTAGCCTGATGTTTAATATGTTGGCTAAATTTCATCTAATTCCAATAGACCGTTTAGAAAGAGTGGCACATCCAATTTTCTAAAAAGGGTCTATCCCTACACTCCCACATAATAAAAAAAAAAAACTCTTGTGTGTTTTTGCCAAAGATCATCCAACATGTTGAAATTCTCCCAGACTAATAGCAGACAAACTAGGTAAATGCTGTGCAAGAGTAATAGACAAATGAAAGGCAAAATTGTTGGGTTAAAACTTTAGAACTAATTTTGCATTTACCGAACTATTAACATAGGTAGAAAGGGTTAAAATTATGCTGTGTGTGTTAGCAGCCTGTAATTAGCTAGGTAGGGACTCAGCTAAAGTATAATGTGCAAGAGGAAGTCGGAGCCTCCTATGTATTTATGTGCAAGTACAGTACATACACTCTTCTCTACCATAGAATCCACATGGAACAAACTTCTGTGGGGCCCCCCAGATGAGGTCCAAGATATTATCGGCAAATTTCCTTGATGTGC
>NW_007385229.1:0-3237 GCF_000475195.1 Diaphorina citri
TTTTTTTACTGTTTTGTTTTTAATTACTATGCCTTGATATTTCGAATAATCTCCTCGCGGTAGTAACGAAAATAATCCGGGTATGGTAAGGTCGTGCGACGTAACGCCAAGGTTATGTCAATTCAAAGCGTACTTTAAAAATGCTTGTCACAAATTTCGTTCCCCAACAAATAAGTAACCAACCTCAGTAAAGTAGTTAGTACGGGGCTTCTGGAGGTTGGTGGTTCGTGTTCAAATCAAGCCATAAAATTTAGCTTAGTGTCTTAAGCAGGGAGCATTGATGTTTGATACCCATTATTCGGTCTGTCGTTCGAACACTTTCATAACCAGCTGCACATTATCAATACTTCTGTCAATATTATTGTCAGTATTGTAAAAACATTGATAGTGTCCTTGGCATATTGACTTTTTTTATTGGAAAAAAAAAACATGTAAGAGTTCAAGATTTACTGGTATTTTTTTTAATCGATTTATCTCGGGATCTAGGAGTCGTAGAAGAAAAAGAAAAATTCCGTTGTTCCTCATTTTTCCTGCTCTATGACTTTGAAACATCACCCAAGTAAGTGCAACTGTTCTATTCTGTGATTCTTTATCACTACTAAACGGGGGGTTTCCGATTTTGCTTAAATTTGGAAAACATGTTCAATACGTTGCGTTGAGGACATTTTCTCATTAGATTTTGGATTTAGTTCTGCTTGGGTTTATTAGTGCCCCGTCGCCATTGTGGCCTTTTTCTGAGTTGTACAGTTTACTGAACCACACGGTCGAATCTCCCTGTATATGCGTGCCCCTTCACTTACGTGCTCGCCTCCACACACCAACACTTTTAATTGATTACCTACTGGTGAAAAAACAAAATGAACAGAATAATTACTCGAACTGAATTTTATTCGTATTTTATCCGTATATCGTATACTCATTCGTTACCTAGGTACTTACCTTTTTTCATTTATTATTTCAGATATATTTTTTTTCATTTCAGAATTAAGTAGAAGATTAAATTTGATCTCAACTGAAGATAAACAATAAGTATTATTTTATGCTTAAGTAACTTTCAAAGATGGCGTTATGATTTAGGAGTATATCTACGAACTCATTCGTTTCTAACCTAGGTACTTACCTTTTTTCATTTATTATTTCAGATATATTTTTTTCATTTCAGAATTAAGTATAAGATTAAATTTGATCTCAACCGAAGATAAACAATAAGTATTATTTTATGCTTAAGTAACTTTCAAAGATGGCGTTATGATTTAGGAGTTATCTGGAGCCTATATCTACGAGATAAGTACGCATGAATTTTTTTGCCCATTGTAGGCAATAGAGTTGGTAAGTTTTATATTGTAGGCAATAGAGGTAAGTTTTATGGGTTCTAGGGGTTGGAAAATCGTACGACTTGGAGAATTTGAAAGGTTGGTTAGTTGGATATTGGTTGAAACTGATTGGATACGTGAACAAATGAAGAATTGAAGAAGTTTCTTTAAGGATGTTAACGTAACAGACTGCTAAGGTTTTTTTGACGGGGGTTTTGCCCTCATTCGGGGACAAGCTTTTTGCAGGGAGGGACCTCGTTATACTCAACCTGGACCGGGATCTTACCCAGGGCCTGGAGAAGACAGCTACACGCTATTGGCCCGATGGTCAACCATCTGGATACCAACAAATCACCACGTTGTTGGTAATTTATTAACTTCAATGATCCATTAGGAACTGGCACATTCAACATATATCACCGCTGGCCGTCGAAAACCATGATTATACAGCATATAGCCCATCACCCAACCTAAGTGCAGACGAATTCCTCCCTGCTCTGAGGAGAAGAACCCCTAGTCAATAAGAAGCCCACAGCCATGATGATTAATATCGGATTCACTCAGGCGAAAATTACAAAACTAAAAAAAAACTAGTAAACTGTTTGTTAATCTCCTATACGATATCCGGCGAGTGTAAGCAGAGTAATTAAAAAAATAGACGAAGAAAACTGAAGCAGATACCAAAGATACCAGAGCGATCAGTGGAAATTGATAAAAATATAATAATAATGATGATCATCGGCACACCCCTAAAATCCAAAAACCCGAAAAATTCTGATCAAAAAAGGATATCTGAAATTCGATTAATAATAAATCATGTGCTAGGGCTACCTTGGAAATTATACTGCCCCTTGCTTACCTATCACAACATAACAGCCATCAGCTCTGCAATAAAATTCTGACAGGAGCAAAATCCCTCTGCAATTAAAAACAAAAGAAATCAACCCATTGGCATTTTGGGAAAGAACAATTTAAAATTAACAACAAATGAACATTTTGGAATGATCATCTTGAATATAGCCTTCCAAACTACCCCTGTTAAATTACCGGTTATCATTACCTTATTTATTACCTATATCTTCATATTATTTTAACATGATTGTTTGAATTCAAGGAATAATTTCACCTATAGATTTGTATAAGTAGCTGAACACCTGAATATCTTAGTGCAATTTGTCGCACTGTTATAGGTATCATGACTATCATGAGGTAAAATTGAGGTTATAGCTTGTGATTATTAGTATAGTTTGCTTTTTATGTCTTTACTGTCTTCAATTTCTTGTCGAAGCATTTCAAATATTAAGCACCATTTAGTGCTCTGATTTACACTAGAGCACTAAATGGTGCCCACAAACTTTGAATGTCTTTTCATCTCCTCAAAATTACCTCCATATTTAGTTTCCTTAGCCCAATTATATTACCACAGACAATTCCTTCAAACCCCCCTCGTAAAAAAACCTTCAAACTCCGAAGACAACTGATTCTCCGAAGACTGATTCCTGATGGTGAAGATCTTTTGATTTCCCATCGTAACAATAAAGCTCCAGACATCAATCAAAGCTGTAAAAGATCTCTCTCCTGGGTCCTAAAATCTCGTGATGAAGACATTTCAATTTGGAGACCTTGAGATGTTTGGAACTTGGATCGAAACCAGGAACAGGGTCATCTCATCAGTGAACCTTTTCTGAGGACTTTTCCCCCCAAGATGGTTGATAGAGGTCGAACTTGGGCGGGAATGGCACCACTAAGGGGGCAAGGTCGATCCAGTTATTTTAGTCTCGCTTGTCGTGGTTCGATTCAGAAGGTTTCGGGTTTGATCCTCAAATTTGACGAAAAATTTGTACTCGTAATTTCAACGGTCTTCCATTGGTGTTCCATTGGTATTCACCTGGTGTTCTGGTCTTCCATTGGTGTTCACCTAGCA
>NW_007385230.1:0-1031 GCF_000475195.1 Diaphorina citri
CACGCTTAATGAGTATCAGAACTCTAGTTTTGAATTTGACCATTTGAGTTCCACTAGTATTTTACCTTTTCTTCGTGCCTGGGAACGTATCCATCTTTGAGCGTATAAAACATGTGTTATACATAGGGTGGTTACTTGAATTTCATTGTATTATTTTATGTGTTGCAGGACTCTGAGAGTAAAGACAAAGAGAACATGGCCGTCCATAGTAATGTTAATGTCAATAATGTAAAGGAAGTGAAGGAGAAGAGTGAAGACTTGAGAACTCACAAGACCTTACGTCAGACCCTATCCGAAATGAATCCGTCAGAGTGTAAACTAAACCGCTCTTCCTCTCTGAGGAAGCATGATGAGAATGATAGGAAACTCAAGAGAACAGGATCGCTCAATGTTCGCCCGAGTAGAAGTGATTCTAAGATCGAGTCGAGGATATCAAAGTTTGAAGCTTTGGTGCAGAATTTCGAAAACAAAAACGTGAAACGTTCCGACTCGTTGAGTAAAAGTGAGAAGACAGACTTGAACAAGAGACGCCAGTCTGATGTGAAAAGTAAGTGGTCTCGGGAGAAAGAAAACGTCAAGTTGAAACGAAACCGAGTGAGTAATGCGAGATCCATCAAGCGACGACATACAGTAGGGGGAACAAAGGACTTTGATAAGGTGAACTGGTTGCAGAGGGAGAGAGAGCAAGCCGAGGAGAGCAAGAAAGAGAGGAGGACCAGTTCACCTGACCTGAGTTACTCTAGACTGCAGAATATCCTCAGTGATGTTGTAATGAGACCTCAGAGCTTACTAGATACACATTTCTCTTCCAGACTCCTAGAGTCTCATGTATGACGTAGACTATCACATACCTAGGTATAGGTACTTTATATCTAGTTGTATTGGGGTCACAACCCTTTCCTATATCAATCAGCATGTATTCTTATTACATGTGGACTACCTACTTTTTTTAATCAGGGGACCATAAAACCCATTTCCTCCATTTGAAAAATTTGGACGGATTCTAATATACTTTCTCACCACACAGTATA
>NW_007385230.1:6222-12194 GCF_000475195.1 Diaphorina citri
TGTATCGGGATGAACTGCTGTCGAAAGTGATCGACATTTGCTTCAGAACAACAGTATCACAACTTCAGTGTGAGTGGCAATCAAAATAAATGAGTAATTAATAAAGGAATTTTTATGGTGTTAAAAGCCGCATACTTGTTTTAAGATATGTGTTTTCACCGCCGTGTTTTAATTTCACTAGCAATGAAACAACTGCTATATAGACGCTTAACGAGCTGTGGTCTGCGTCTTAGCAAATGCCTATCCCTCGCTAGTCATGCCTCTCAATCGCCAAATGGGTTGAGAAGACGCACCACAATACTGCTCCCATTTAGGTACGCCTTGCTGCGAACACGCAGCACACACCAGAAAGTAAAACACCGTTAAATATTTGCTAGTCTAAAAACACGAGTACAATTTTTCTATCGATGGTGGAATTCGAACCCGGAACCTTCTGCATGGTAAGCAAGCGCGTTACACTGGACCAACCGAGTCCCATTATTGATTGCACCTTGATTACACTTCAAGGTACATGCACTTCTCTACAGGTGAGACTAACCCGTAATGGAGGGTACCGCGGCATGAGCCTTGGGTTGACCGCCTCAGAAGATGGACGATGCTTGCTATCCCTGTCAGCAGGTACGGCATTTGCCGTCGCTCAGATGTCATCCCTACTTGCCTCTCCATCACTCCCCTCAGTCAACCTTCGTCGCAGGGAAGACAGTAGTTTTGTCTGAGAGTCTCTTTTTTTTTTCTTTTCTTTTGACTGAGTCTTGAATTATTTTCAGGAAAAAAGGGAAGTTTTTTTCTTCAAAATTTATTCGGTGGTTTAAGGTATTTAAACTTTTTCAGCTTAAAATTTTAATTTTTTTTTTTTTTTTTTTTTTTTTTTTTTTTTTTTTTTTTTGTTTTGGTTACAAAAATTTTACTAGTGGATTCCCTTCGCACTCAACAACCTTTGTTATTTGCTTAGCTGGGAAATTTCAGGCTGGTATTCTCCCTGTTTAAAGTCACCCAGTCATACTAACCTGGTATTCTCCCTGTTTAAAGTCCCCCAGTCAGACTAAGCCGGTCTACTCCCTGTTAAAAGTCCCCCAGCCAGATTTCACCACTAATAATGAATTCATAAATAACTTTATGTATTCCTTAGGTCCTGTATGCCGTAATTATTTCATAACTTCATGTATACTTTTAGGTCCTATATGCCGCGGCCTGGATATGTGGCGAGTTTCGCGAACACCTGGACTCGCCGCGGGCGACACTCGAGGCAATGACTAGACGAGGCCTGAGTCTCCTGCCCGGTCATATCCAAGCAGTATACGTGCAGAACATGCTCAAGATCCTGGCCCGCATTTTGGACAGCGCTGAGTCTCGGGACGACGCTATTGAGGTGAGATATGCGTAAGGCCAGTCACTCACTATCAGGTAGACCTGATCAGGTGTCAGGTTTACCTGATAGAGTCATTCTCCCAACCTCTTCTGAGCTTTCAAGATAGCAACGAGTGTTCATGATAAAGTAAGTCTAATTAATGATAGAGTCAGTTCTACCTGATGGTGTGTGTGCTCATCAGGAATCAGGTAGACCTGACAGGCGGACCTGATCAGGCGTACCTATCAGGTCTACCTGATAGTGAGTGGCCGCCCTAATACAGGCTCGGAAACTTGGCAATCAGTTCACTCTCTTAATTCTATTGGTGAAGGTGGTTTCTTAATAACATAAAAATGTAATACCGGTGAAAGGGTTCCTCTCTCTGATATTGGTGATTGGTAAAAACCTAACTCTTTTTTCCCCCCCACCCCTTTCGGAATTAGAATCCCGTATCCAAACTTTTATCCCGATTTCTTTCCCAATGTTTTATTATTGTGTTTTTTATTTCTCCCTCTATACAGGCTCTCAACATAAGGGTTTGCCCCGTCACTGCTAAATATAAACCAAAATAAAAGGTACTTAAAACCAAAAGACATTCATGTTCGTCTCATTGTGGAAAGCAATTTGTTGAAAATCTGTTTAAAACTAACACCCAAGTGTATTTTCGTAGTCCAAGATAATGCTTCATTTACAAAACACAATAATAAAAACATACCTACCTTGTTGAGATCACTGTGGAAATGGTTTATCTAGACATTAAATAGCTCTACACAATTCAGGCGTACGACCGAAGACCTATGTTGTTTATTTCTTAGCTCGTCCAATAAAATCGTGTATGAAGTACTCCGCACTTCACATGCAGTAAAACTTCACAAACAGAAAGATACTTTTGTCCAAAAGAGGAGTGCGAAGTAGCTTATTACCTTTATTCTCTCCCTCAGATCTTCGGTAATTTGCACTCCTCGCGTATCAAAAGTTGACCAGAAGGTATGATGTTTTAATATCTGTTTGTGGAGTGATCACCGAAAGTCCTTTGTGAAATCACCGTGAGGAAATAAATAAATCGATTTTACAAAAATATTTCAAGCCCATCTAATTTTCAGCCAAAGTGTCCGATGAGCTATTTCTACAGAAATTAACATATTGTTCTGTGCTTTTTGTAGACTTTGTGTTTAACCTGTGTTTCTATGCTAAAATGTTCTAATCTAATATAAAATGTATAACAATGAGGTTAACGATGTATTTTAATAATACTAATGATCATTTCACTTAACCCTTTGAGTGCGTTTTACAGGTCCTGAATCACTAATCTATTCTAACCAACCTTAATATGTGTGTCCACAAATTTTCGACGGCCGTCGATCGATGTGGGTTGATGGTCGATCGGCGGCTGGCAGTTTAAATAATGCCGAAAAACCTCAAAACCCTATTTCGTGTCAATTTAGGCCGGGCGTCACGTCACTTTGAACTCTTAAGGTAGAAACAAACTACCATCACGTGACTTGATGGTCGTGTGTTTCTACGTTTATATTTTTCGCGTTCCTCCCGACACGCTTGATCCTTTTACTATAACGTGTCCACGTCCACATTCTGGACTTAGACTAAAAGTCCCCCTCTATGTGTTTCTACCTTCATTTTTCGCGTTCCTCCCGATACGCTTGATCCTTTTACTATAACGTGTCCACGTCCACATTCTGGACTTAGACTAAAAGTCCCCCTCTACATTTTGTTCCCAGGGTCCGATCTTCTCACGACTCTGACATCCACCTTCGACCAAAAACTGAAACTCCTTCTCAAGTCAGAGAATGTCACCTCACCTCCTTCTGAACCGTGTGAATCATTCAAAGACCCTAGCCTGCATCGGACGATAGACCTGAACTCTAATAAGTCTTCTGTAAGTATAACCGGAAAACCATAAAACTCTGTTTCGTGTTAATATAGGCCGGGCACCGCTTCGAACTCTTGACGTTCGCGCTCCTCCCGGCACGCTTAACTCTAGTTTTGAATTTGACCATTTTGAGTTCCACTAGTATTTTACCTTTTCTTCGTGCCTGGGAACGTATCCATCTTTGAGCGTATAAAACATGTGTTATACATAGGGTGAGCCGGACCCCGTTTCGAACTCTTGACGTTCGCGCTCCTCCCGGCACGCTTAATGAGTATCAGAACTCTAGTTTTGAATTTGACCATTTGAGTTCCACTAGTATTTTACCTTTTCTTCGTGCCTGGGAACGTGGCCGGGCCCCGCTTCGAACTCTTGACGTTCGCGCTCCTCCCGACACGCTTAATGAGTATCAGAACTCTAGTTTTGAATTTGACCATTTGAGTTCCACTAGTATTTTACCTTTTCTTCGTGCCTGGGAACGTATCCATCTTTGAGCGTATAAAACATGTGTTATACATAGGGTGGTTACTTGAATTTCATTGTATTATTTTATGTGTTGCAGGACTCTGAGAGTAAAGACAAAGAGAACATGGCCGTCCATAGTAATGTTAATGTCAATAATGTAAAGGAAGTGAAGGAGAAGAGTGAAGACTTGAGAACTCACAAGACCTTACGTCAGACCCTATCCGAAATGAATCCGTCAGAGTGTAAACTAAACCGCTCTTCCTCTCTGAGGAAGCATGATGAGAATGATAGGAAACTCAAGAGAACAGGATCGCTCAATGTTCGCCCGAGTAGAAGTGATTCCAAGATTGAGTCGAGGATATCAAAGTTCGAAGCTTTGGTGCAGAATTTCGAAAACAAAAACGTGAAACGTTCCGACTCATTGAGTAAAAGTGAGAAGACAGACTTGAACAAGAGACGCCAGTCTGATGTGAAAAGTAAGTGGTCTCGGGAGAAAGAAAACGTCAAGTTGATCGAGGAGTGCAAATTACCGAAGATCTGAGGGAGAGAATAAAGGTAATAAGCTACTTCGCACTCCTCTTTTGGACAAAAGTATCTTTCTGTTTGTGAAGTTTTACTGCATGTGAAGTGCGGAGTACTTCATACACGATTTTATTGGACGAGCTAAGAAATAAACAACATAGGTCTTCGGTCGTACGCCTGAATTGTGTAGAGCTATTTAATGTCTAGATAAACCATTTCCACAGTGATCTCAACAAGGTAGGTATGTTTTTATTATTGTGTTTCTACGACCGAAGACCTATGTTGTTTATTTCTTAGATCGTCCAATAAAATCGTGTATGAAGTACTCCGCACTTCACATGCAGTAAAAATTCACAAACAGAAAAATACTTTTGTCAAAAGAGGAGTGCGAAGTAGCTTATTACCTTTATTCTCTCCCTCAGATCTTCGGTAATTTGCACTCCTCGCGTATCAAAAGTTGACCAGAAGGTATGATGTTTTAATATCTGTTTGTGGAGTGATCACCGAAAGTCCTTTGTGAAATCACCGTGAGGAAATAAATAAATCGATTTTACAAAAATATTTCAAGCCCATCTAATTTTCAGCCAAAGTGTCCGATGAGCTATTTCTACAGAAATTAACATATTGTCCTGTGCTTTTTGTAGACTTTGTGTTTAATCTGTGTTTCTATGCTAAAATGTTCTAATCTAATATAAAATGTATAACAATGAGGTTAACGATGTATTTTAATAATACTAATGATCATTGACCGTAAGGAAATAAATAGATAAATCGATTTTACAAAAATATTTCAAGCCCATCTAATTTTCAGAGCCAAAGTGTCCGATGAGCTATTTCTACAGAAATTAACATATTGTCCTGTGCTTTTTGTAGACTTTGTGTTTAACCTGTGTTTCTATGCTAAAATGTTCTAATCTAATATAAAATGTATAACAATGAGGTTAACGATGTATTTTAATAATACTAATGATCATTTCACTTAACCCTTTGAGTGCGTTTTACAGGTCCTGAATCACTAATCTATTCTAACCAACCTTAATATGTGTGTCCACAAATTTTCGACGGCCGTCGATCGATGTGGGTTGATGGTCGATCGGCGGCTGGCAGTTTAAATAATGCCGAAAAACCTCAAAACCCTATTTCGTGTCAATTTAGGCCGGGCGTCACGTCACTTTGAACTCTTAACAACCCTTTGAGTGTGTTTTACAGGTCCTGAATCTCTAATCTATTCTAACCAATCTTAAGGTGTGTCCACAAATTTTCGACGGCCGTCGATCGATGTGGGTTGATGGTCGATCGACGGCTGGCAGTTTAAATAATGCCGAAAAACCTCAAAACCCTATTTCGTGTCAATTTAGGCCGGGCGTCACGTCACTTTGAACTCTTAAGGTAGAAACAAACCACCATCACGTGACTTGATGGTCATGTGTTTCTACCTTCATTTTTCGCGTTCCTCCCGACACGCTTGATCCTTTTACTATAACGTGTCCACGTCCACATTCTGGACTTAGACTAAAACGGCCTCAAGCATGTATACTTGTATAGCACCTTGCATCAGAACTAAATACAAGGCGCTGCATGGCAAAATTCAATACGTTCTGAAACAGTCCGCTAGGTGGCAGCACTTGATTGACTGTCGCTGGGTCAGATGATTTCATTTCCACAAAAAAAGTAAAATTTTGTTTTTCTTTTCAGAATTTCTAATTTCTATCTGGAAAATGGCTCCTGCGGTTTCAGTGCAGTGTACATAAC
>NW_007385231.1:0-1326 GCF_000475195.1 Diaphorina citri
GCCCCGGGCGGGAATCGAACCCGTGGCCTAGCGCTTACAAGGCAGACGCACTACCAACTAAGCTAACTAGGCTGGCATATTCTCTCTTTGAAATGGCTTATTGAAAATTTTCTCGCTGTATAGGTATGATGGTTTTCTTGGTTCTCCTATATCTTAGGACACTAGCACCTTGAAAGTGTAGTAACACGACCTTTATTAGTTCGGAGTAGCGAGCCGCTGCCTGAATATGCAAACCTATATTTGTAACCACTTGTCTACTCCGTTACTAATCAAGTTGTCCTCACGAGGCCGAATGCACTCCTCATTCCAAGTACAGAACCGTAAAACTTCGACTCTGTCGAGAATCGAACCCGGGAAATCCACTGAGCAAGCCTAGTGTGATACCCGCTAGGACGTTTCTTCTTCCCCTATTATTTCCACATAATTCTGTCTCCAAAGCACCGTTTAGACTATTGATCTTCATTGAAGCATATGGAATGCACACTCACATTTACTGCCATCGTATTGTTTTATAGGTTTCTTGTTGAATAGGCTCGTTTTTATGTGAATTTGATTATAAATTATTTATATTTCATGAATATCTGTCTCCTGGAGCCCTTTTGATTCGTTGGTGACTTGTTTTGTCAGAACAACATCATAACTTTTTTTTCGAGAGGTTTGATAGAGGGAACTGTACCTGCTAAGGTCTTATCGTCCGGAAATCGAAGAAAAAGGAAGACGGGATAGGAAAAAAGCCAGCTGTTCCATGAGTTTCCAGTTAGTCGGTATACCTGTGTGACCGTTTCGGCAGTCGCGTGAATTAGTCTTTTTCCGTCACACAATATCAATGACATATTGACAAAACAAGTAGGTACCTACATATTTTTAATAGTATTGACAAAATTACGGACAGTAAATTTGATAGAGTGCGGGTGGCATATCGGCAATGTTGAGACAGCCATAACCCTTTTTTTCCGGATGACTTTTTACTTTCTATTTTTCAGCTACTGGTACCAGTTGTAGTTCATCTACTCGCCAGATGACCTTGAAGTTGGACGTCCTCGAGCTATTCTTCCCGTTGCCCGCCACACATACTCAGACTTTCTGACAGAACTCTGTCTGTCGGGCGGTCTGAGCCTGTGTGGTTGTGTTATTCAGTTATGATTCTTCCTCCGACGATGTTATTCCGTTGTGGCACGTCATGAAAATCACTCTGAATATTTGTAAATATGAAAAATTATCTGCATACATTATCACCGAGTCACAATTCCGCAAAGAAGGAAAAATGTTCATTATCATAAGCCGACAGTGACTGAAAGCAAACTTGAGTGTATCAAAATGGGAGGA
>NW_007385231.1:2116-3236 GCF_000475195.1 Diaphorina citri
AAAAGTGATCATTTCAACCTCGATCATTTCAACTACCCCCGGTCCCAATTAATTGAAATAATCGAGGTTCTACTGTACGCGTAGGTATAACAATTAAAAGTATTGAAACAATTTTTGAAAAAGTATTTCTAAATGTTTCCACACTGAACTATCTAAAGAAATGGTATAAAAAAGAACATACTTCAAAGCTGTTTGCCTAATACCACAAGCTGTGAGCAGATCGGCAAACATACAATCTTTTGTAAACAATTGACTTGTTTGTGGCAACAATGCCTATTTTTTTGATGCTCTCTTATTTATTTGTGCCCGAAACAAATATTAGGTACCTACTGCCCAGTTCTTTTTTTCGATTGAGAATTAATGGATAATATCATATCTTATTAGACGAAGAGATCATAAAAGTGATCATTTCAACCTCGATCATTTCAACTACCCCCGGTCCCAATTAATTGAAATAATCGAGGTTCTACTGTACGCGTAGGTATAACAATTAAAAGTATTGAAACAATTTTTGAAAAAGTATTTCTAAATGTTTCCACACTGAACTATCTAAAGAAATGGTATAAAAAAGAACATACTTCAAAGCTGTTTGCCTAATACCACAAGCTGTGAGCAGATCGGCAAACATATAATCTTTTGTAAACAATTGACTTGTTTGTAAACAAGTAGGCGGAACTTGTTACAAACGTCAGATTAAAAGACGCCGTGGAATGTGATCTTTTCATTTTCAACGCGCGAATTAACGCCAATTCCTCCAAAGTGTGGACTTGGTCATTCGATAGTTAGGTAGTAGGTACACCGATATTTTGTTATCCGATACTCCAACAGTTAGGACTTAAGATAAACAGATCCAGGTGCACGGCAACGCGCCAGACCATCAGGCTAAGTTCTTGAGCTGTGCCCACACATAGTCAATGCCGTCGATCAATTCGATCGATATCGACACTGCCTCAACATTCACCTCGTCGATTGATGGCGTCGCCTGTGTGTGGACGACACAACTTCAGAAGAAAAAGGAAAGACCTTTGATGACCTTTGTCGAGCAACTAACGGTGTTCTACCGATTGTTGTACGTCTGGGTCTGGCTGGCTAGGGGACGTTAAACAGAGAGAGGACTAGC
>NW_007385232.1:0-3235 GCF_000475195.1 Diaphorina citri
TCAAAAGAGCCCAAAGGGTTAAAACCAATGGATCTATTTTTGGGACCTCTATCCTCTATGGACTCCTGGCCTCTTCATTAGCATAAAGTTATTAGTTTAGGTATTATCTACTGAAACATAGAGAAAACTATTTAGGTACTTTACTTACCCATGGGCCACCCAGGAATATTTCTGCTCTGGTCTTATGCTACCGCTATGAGATGTTTATGAAAAAAACTAAACTATTCCATTCAGATATCAACATTTTGGACCCAGGTTGCTTAAAAAATGATTTGCTTTGACATATCCCTGGAAATAGTTTCTCTTCATTAATATTTGATAGAGTACTCCAACCAACCCCGGGTCTGAAGTCTCTTATTGACTCTTTTCAAATTAATGATAGTCTACTTTTGATCGTTTTCTTTGATGAAACCAGAAAAACGTCCAAAAATGGCCTAACATAAAGCTCTATTATGTCAACATGAGGCTGCGTAGACTTGTGAGTAGGTCATCAGAAGAGAATCTATTCCTTCTGATGTCTCCTTTTCTGGTCATAGTTTTAGTTCGAAGAATAAATACCTTGATAGATAGATAGGTATCTCTGTTTTGAAATATTTTTTTTTTTTCAATAATAAAGTAAATCTAAATATCATGGACATTGACATTACATATCGATAAAATGGATAAATATCTGAATATTTGCGAAATAGATACCTTTGGTATGTACAAGCGGTTATGTGTTTTACATTTAGATCAAGTACACGGGTACCTAGCTGTTTTATTGCTACAAATGTAAATGTACATTACATACATACCTCTGTACCTATTCATTTATTATATGTACATTCGATTGTTTTTGTAATACGTACCTAAAGAGGAAATATATTTCCAAGTGTTAAAAATTTAAAAATCGAGGTAAGAACCCAATAACATAGTTAAAGACTGCTATGTATATTTGTATTTATTACATTTAAATGAGTTGTTAACGAATGTTGTGATGTGTGTATGTTTTATTATTATTGATATACCAGGTGAAATAGTAACAGCTTCATAGGGGCCTGTTTTACTAAAAGAATTCGGATGTATTTTTCCGCATTTTCTACACTACAACTCAAGACAGAGACTTTCAAAATCAAGGGATGAATCAAATGGAAAACCTTCAAACTTGTTGCAAAAAAGAGTCACCAAGTTATGATCGTTTTTCCTATGTTTCTAAAAAATAGGTACGCTATGCACTCATGGCTTAAACCTTATCTAAGGAAAACTGGTAGACAGGATAGGAGAAAGTCCAAGAACAAACCCTATCTGTTTAGGAACTTTAGGATAAAATTCGCCCCGGGCGGGAATCGAACCCGCGACCGAGTACTTACGTGGCGGACGAGCTACCCTTCCAGCTTATTCAGGTTCGATTGTATTAACTTTTCATCAAATAATAGGTAATGATAATAATATTATGATCACGTTACATTGTATCGTAAGAAATCTATGAAGACAGGGAGAGCTAGGGAGGGAGAGAGACAGAAATACAGACAGAGCTAGGGAGAGAGAGAGACAGAAATACAGACAGAGCTAGGGAGGGAGAGAGACAGAAATACAGATAGAACTAGGGAGAGAGAGAGAGACAGACAAACACAGATAGAGCTAGGGAGGGAGAGAGACGAAAAGAAAGTGATGCACAGATCAAAGAGAGAGGGACAAAGACAGATATAGAATACAGAGTGTGTGTTTTAGAAAAAGATAGAGAGAGAGAGAGGGAAAGAGAACGAAAGAGACAGAGACAGATGCATACAACGAGTAGGTATGTGTAGGAGAGAGAGAGAGAGAGAGAGAGAGAGACTGATGTCAACAAACAAGTCTTGAAAATTTTCTCTATTTTTGTAATTTTTCCTCTCTCCCTCTCTGTCTTTTCCAGAACGTACGAGGTACGAGTATACAGAACGTTATATGGTACAGTTTATACACAGAGCGTTAATTACAGCACGGTGTCAGCTCAATTAATACGGTTTGTATCAGTCACATAACATAGCATATACCTATGTATGTCTGGAAAACACAACATAATACATATAGTATACTTATACGTTTTGAAAACATAACATAGCAGATACGTTTAGTGTAATAAATAAACCATGTACACACAATACACACGTTAAGGTACGGAGATTTGCAATAGTACCAGCACAGAAAACACAAGCAAGGTAATTCATTGATGCTAGCATACTTATACGTTTTGAAAACATAACATAGCAGATACGTTTAGTGTAATAAATAAATCATGTACACACAATACACACGTTAAGGTACGGAGATTTGCAATAGTACCAGCACAGAAAACACAAGCAAGGTAATTCATTGATGCTAGTGAAATATGTTACATCAATACAGCACCTGTCGGGAATTGTACCGGTAACTTGTATACGGAACTACATCAATACTTACATATATTAAGTTACTGCAATAGTACCAGCACAGAAAAACAAGCAAGGTATTTCATTGATGCTAATAATATATGTTACATCAATAGGTACAGCACCTGTCGGGAATTGTACCGGTAACTTGTATACGGAACTACATCAATACTTACATATATTCTTTTTTCGATAATAACAGTGCGTACATCAATTAATACAGCACCTGTCGGGAATTGTACCGGTAACTTGTATACGGAACTACATCAATACTTACATATATTCTTTCTTCGATAATAACAGTGCTTACAGATTGTTTTTGTAATACTCACCTAAAGAGGAAATATATTTCCAAGTGTTAAAAGTGTTAAAAATTTAAATATCGAGGTAAGTGAGCAATTAAAACGTTTTAAAGCAAAGACATTTTCGTTCAATAGGTTCCTCATTAAAATTAATTTAACAACTCTGGTGCTTTTTTTTTCTTCTTTTCGGTAGTTATCTACCTAAATCATACCTACCTAATATTTCTCTCGAGTGGTCATGATAATAATAATAATCATGATCGTTCATTATGAAGGGTATCTACCTATAGGACCTAGAACCCAATAGCATAGTTAAAGACTGCAAGCTCCAGAACACAGGGGCCTGTTTTACTAAATTAATTCGGACGTATTTTTCCGCATTTTCTACACTACAACTCAGGACAGAGACTTTCAAAATCAAGGGATGAATCAAATGGAAAACCTTCAAACGTGTTGCAAAAAAAGTCACCAAATTACGATCGTTTTTCCGATGTTTCTAAAAAAAAGGTACGCTATGCACTCATGGCTTAAACCTTATCTAAGGAA
>NW_007385233.1:0-1668 GCF_000475195.1 Diaphorina citri
GTGACGTCAGACTTTACGCAGTTGTTTTTTTCGTCCGCTAGGTAGCGCCAGTATGCAAGCACGCTTGCGGAGGAGCAGGAAGACATGCGCAGAAACGTATGCTGATTTTTAACGTATTAATGTGTTGCCTGCGAAGGAGCTTTGCACGGGACATTTGATGTGACGTCATCGCCTACGGGTACGGGAGCGTATGCCGTGACGTCAAAGTTCACGATTTACTGGTATTTTTTTAATCGATTTATCTCGGGATCTAGAAGTCGTAGGAGAGGAAAGACATGCGCAGAAACGTATGCTGATTTTTAACGTATTAATGTGTTGCCTGCGAAGGAGCTTTGCGCGGGACATTTGATGTGACGTCATCGCCTACGGGTACGGGAGCGTATGCCGTGACGTCAAAGTTCACGATTTACCGGTATTTTTTTAATCGATTTATCTCGGGATCTAGAAGGAGAAAAAGAAAAGTTCCGTTGGTCCTCATTTTTCCTGCTCTATGACTTTGAAACATCACCCAAGTAAGCAGTAAGCGCAACTGATCTATTGACCTAGCGCTTACAAGGCAGGTGGGGTATCTCCCAAGCTAACTAGGCTGCAGAATTGGTGAAGAAGACCTAATCCCCTGAGTGACTGAGGCCTTCGTCCTTTGTCCAGTAAGTTTGAAGAAATCTTGGGAAAATATCAATTGTAACTGCTAAGGCCTTATCGGTACCGAAATCGAAAAGAGAAGGAAGTCAGGATAGGGGAAAGCCAGCCGTTCCGAGAACTCATCCGTTTGGGATAAATTTCGCCCATCATCGTTTTGAACAGAAAAAGTTCAAAGATATTACTTTATTTATTTATCCACACCCTAAGCAGCAAGGCCATGTGCTTGTAACATTGAATGATAAGATTTGTAACATTGAATGTCAAAGTGACGTGACGGTTTGAAAGTCACATCAAAGTTATGTAACGAACGGTTGAACATTCAAAAAGATCAGTTGCGCTTACTTGGGTGATGTTTCAAAGTCATAGAGCAGGAAAAAATGAGGATTAAACGGAATTTTTCTTTTTCTTCTACGACTTCTAGATCCCGAGATAAATCGATTAAAAAAATACCGGTATAAATTGTGAACTTTGACGTCACGACATACGCTCTCGTAGCCGATGACGTCACACCAAATGTCCCGAGCAAAGCTCCTTCGCAGGCAACACATTAATGTGTTTGTGCGCATACTTTTCTGCGCATTTCTTTCTGCTCCTCCGCAAGCGTGCTTGCATACTGGCGCTCGTAGTTGTAGATAGGTATCTACAGATATACCAACATTATTAACTTACGTTACACTTTTACTGTATTTCCGACTAGTGGTTGACCCGTCCTTTGTACGGGATCAGTGGGGCATAAGAGTCATAACTTTGAGGTGCTGCCATTTTGAATCGAGATGGAATATGACAAATTAAAATAGCCTATGTCACCCTCAGTAGGTACTCTTCTCAACAACCACAAAAAAATTCATCAAAATCGGTCGAGCCGTTTTTTCGTGAAAAGAGGACACAAAAGGTTCATCAGAGTAACAGCGCCGTAACAGACAGACATACATGTACATGTTTCTGTGTATGCAATATGCAACAATTTAGTCGAATTTCGCGTTATTTTCATAGTATAACTTCTCGCTGTTTCTTATTTTCAAAAAA
>NW_007385233.1:1802-3234 GCF_000475195.1 Diaphorina citri
AACGGCCGACCTCTAGAACAGAAGTCCGACCTCTAGAAATATTACCAATGAGGTCAAAAATTAAATATGATATAATTTTGTTTAAATTAATTTTTATTATTAATATAATTAATTATTAAAAGTAATTATCTCATTAAATTAAACTAAACAGTTTGTAACAGAACCAATAGAAGAGAA
Source organism: Diaphorina citri (assembly GCF_000475195.1). Lineage (NCBI taxonomy): Eukaryota > Metazoa > Arthropoda > Insecta > Hemiptera > Psyllidae > Diaphorina > Diaphorina citri. Next base: position 1,980 of record NW_007385233.1, read on the forward strand.
AAACTTTTTTTTAAAAAACGAGGAAAAAAAAGTTACGTCAGTACACGCGTGATGAAAAAAAATCTCACATTCAGTTGCCGCTTCGAACTTTCCGCCACGTCACGGGCAACTGGAATTGAAAATAGGTCAATGGACTGTGGTTACATCTAGATAACCATATAATTAACAGCTACCCTAGGTCCCGACAGGTTAGGGCCAATATTGAACAAGTTCTACCGTTTTTGCCGAGCGTGTGAGATTTTTTCCCTATGTGCGTGTACTCACGGGTTAAAGAGGTCTGCATGACTGAATTCTATTATTTCTTGTTAAAAATGTTTGACTGGAAAACTGACTTTTTTTTTCAAGTTTTTCCTGGCTATCTATAGGTGGCTAAACACCTAAAACGAAGAGAGAGAGAGAGTGTGAGAGAGAAAGAAAGAAGTGGACAAGATTGGAGAAAGCCAGTCTTTCCCAGAACCAAATTAGCCCCGGAAAGAAACAATGGAGGAGTTGCAATTTGCAAATGGGTAAAAATTATAAATAAATGGTCGATTCCTATGTAAAAAGTTGGGAAAAATCCAAATCTGAGGTCAAAACTCCGAAAATATAAATGTACCTAAAAGGTCTAAAATTCAATTTTTATTTTCCGTTCTAACGAAAGAGTTCAAAGATGTGTGACGTCAGACTTTACGCAGTTGTTTTTTTCGTCCGCTAGTTCCTTTTTTTCCTTCCTCTCCTCGCTTTCCCCCCCCGTGATAAAGAGGGAAAAAATCTGTATGATATAGGAGATACAAAGTAAATAATAATGAAATTAAATAAATTAATAAAAGGGGGTAGATTTCCTTCTTTTTAGTCCGTCCTTCCTTTATTATTACAATAGTAATAAAAAAAAGTATGTATAAGGGACGGGTATTCGCTTCGGTGTCGTCTGTCTGTCACTCTGTCCCCATAGAAGGACTTATCCAAACCTAGTCGACCTATATATCAAATTAAAGGTCTTTTTACCAGGAACACGCAAATTTTGTCCAGAGAACCATAAAGCCAAAAAACCAAAAAAATCTTGAAATTTGTCGCGACGACCTATGAACTCAAAGCGAGAAAGTTTTAGATAACACTTCAGTCGTTATTTTAAGACCGGTTTTAGCGTCACCTATGTAATAATAAACTGAATATTAAATAAAATAGGTAGGTACATAAATAGGGTGTCTAGTCGTACCTTGGCCCCCGTTGTACCTTGGTCTTCTGGACTTTTCTGGTAACTGGCGCCACCTATCGG
>NW_007385234.1:0-3233 GCF_000475195.1 Diaphorina citri
AAGACCCGAGTATATTGAGACTAATGAGTATAAGGACTTTGGGGACAAGTATAACTTGCTCCGGAATGTGGACCATAAGTCGAAAACCAGGTACGCAAATCAATAATTGCCCGATCGATTTTGAAATTTGCTCAATAACTTCTAGGGTTAGAAGAATAAAATGCTGATTGATCTAGAAAGAATCCGGTTTGAGCGAATAAATCAAGATGAAGAATCAAGTCCTCTATAGTTGCCATACCTACTACCTACTCATGGAGAATATTGGATATACCTACCTTCCTTTTATAAACAGCTACATGTCAATCAATCAATCAGTTAGCCTGATTAGCAACCGGTATAAGATATCGATAAACCGCAAGATAAGGTAAATATCTGAAAGATTGGATATAGGTACAATGGATTATTGCTTATTTGATTCCGTATAAAATTTAAGTACCTACCTATTATAACTACATTTAATCAGTTAAATCGAAATCATTTTCTCATTTAATTTACGAGTATTTATGAGAACATTATCATGGGGTTTCTTGATGATATTGAGGAAAATTCTACACACAAGAATGGAATAGACTGCTACTGTTATGGGTTCTAGGACTTCTCGGTCAGAAAGTCAGAGGTTACTAAGAGGGAACTTAGTTATAAGATACCTCAGATTGTGGGAAAGTCCCATATCAATAGGGTCCACATTTTCCAGCGAACTTATTGAACAAACAATGTAAGTTCTGAATTTAGACTTTTTTTACATACATAGTATGTCTGTAAAGATCTCCATTCTCGAATAGTTTTTATCCGATTTTGTTGAAATTTGTCGGAAATGTTCAACATTACAAAGGGTTATTTCAAGTAGGTAGGTCATCATCTGTTTCAATCCCAAGATTGGTTTATAGATTATACTCGTAGCTCTCCATTCTACTCTATCAGATGTCTTCCTCTTCATATCTGCATATGTTTCAGACCCGGAGTATTTCACAATTTGGTCGATGTATAATTGTTCTTGTGTAATGGTTATCGACACATAGGTGTTGCTACTGTGTACTGTGTACCTACTGTATGGGTACAAAGCATAACTTTAGCATGTATGTATGCTTGTAAGTGACGTAAATAGTGCTTGTAGATACCTATATACATCAATAAGCTATATGTATGTACATGTGTCTATCTATTATTAATTTACATAAGTCAGAACCAGGAAACTTCTGATGACGTAAATATCACTGGCACTGATCTAGCAAATTATAATCCGTTCCTCTTAAGATACCTCTATAGTTCCTATCTCAATAGATATATCGGCTGATGACAATCTATTCTAAGCTAATAGGTTATGCTTAACGCTCATGTTCATAAGAAAATTTGTTATTCAATATCCATGTTTATAGGAAAATATCTCGGTAGAGGAATAACGGAAACAGACATGATGTGGAAACCCCAAACTAATTTTCTTATAAGAAGCGCATGATGTAATGGAAAATCCTATTTTTTGCATGTGAGAGGCAAATAAAGAAAGAACTGGCATTGGATTAGAGATTTGTTTAGCAGATAGGTAGTCGTTAGCACTGATCACATCAGAATTGTCCTCACAAATCTCACAAAGCTGAGTGCACCACGAAATACTAATGGTCAGCAGCACGTTTTGTCACAGTCACCCGTCCAGTTACCAACCATGTGCACGAGTTGCTTAACTTCAGTAGCTTCCCAACGAATCTGTCTCTCGGCTACCAATATTGATCTCAAATAATAAATATCTACGAGTAGGTAGGTAGATTACCTATATAGGTACATTACAATGTGTTGTAGGCTTGTAGGTACCGTTTATACCCCTCCTCCCTCCCTCCGTTAATTCCGCTAAATTACCCACGAATCTGTAGATTAACCAAAACGAATCAATAACGGACGTAGGTATTAGCTATATGCAAACATAACAGTAGATAAACCTACCTAGGTATAATGTAAGTAGGTACTTGCCTATATTTATCTTTGGTACATTCATCTTCTTAGGTAGGTATACGGGTATACCTATGTAGGTACTATGAACCTACCTAGAGGTAACACTAAATTCAGTAAAATCACGTACCTAGTACCTATGTTATGTAGGTACCTAAAATATATAGGTAGGTAATGATTAATCTCAGTATTTTCAGTAAATAAGCATCAGTCTCATGAAAACCTTCTACGTTATCTACAGCATATTGGAAGTCATGTAACAGCATATTTGAAGTGTAACAGAGCATAGGTCTAGGAAATGTGCATCAGATTTTCTTTCTGATGTCATGGTGTGTACGTGCTTTTGTTTTCCTATCTCGTAGCTCAGGAGAGCCTATGTCTTCTACCTCACCAAATTACCACAGTACACATCACTTCCATTATGTTAACATGTCTAATGTGTACAGTACAGACACATAGGTTCATAATTTGCAGACATTTGCGCTACGGCAATTCTGCGAGCAGTAGGAACATAATTTTATATTAAATAATTTGAACCACAGCGCATATTAGCATGTTAAATTTCCACGAACAAATTTGCCGGAGCTCTGCCGCGGAAGTGTTCGTGATATGATTTGCCGCAGTGCACAAATATGCCGTACCTTTACATTGCCCCATAGGTTCAGGTTCACATTGGGTTATTGTGCTGGCGACCTGGAGAAGATTTTAGGATGAAATACCTAGCTGCTAGCATAATAATAAAGAAAACAAGTTTTCATTTCAGCTCATGAGTAGAGGCTTATTAAAATATTTTAAAGGCTTCGGCAGAATGGAGGATTCTAATGACAGGAATCTTACAAAGTGACCTCTTCCATCACCCAACTAGTTTTCTAAAAATTATCGGGAAAATCAAAATCTCACTGTTTTCTCACAGTTTTCTTCATTTGATCATGCATGGAGTTCTCGATTTTCCCAAGGAGTTAACGGGCAACCTCTAATCTCTCACATCAGAAATTGTTCACACTTATCACCGCACCGTTCCGATTGATTAGGTCCCGGGTTCGATACCCGGAGAGGTAACATAATCTATACCTAGCTGTGGATGACCTGTGGTCGCTTTCATTTCAGTGCGACCTGCATCGGTGGCGTAGCGGTCAAAACGTTCGCCTGGTAAACAGGAGACCGTGAGTTCAATCTCAGCTGAGGCATGAAATTTTATCCTCGCTGGTTTAGTATTCGACACCATAATAGAGCTTCAAGGGTTAGGTGGTAGAGAACACCTCAGACATTAACATACTGTAAAATAATCTTCT
>NW_007385235.1:0-3232 GCF_000475195.1 Diaphorina citri
GTAGCGGGTAGCTTGTCACCGAAGGGGGGGTAAAACCCCCTTCACTAAAAACCTGAACAGTTAACATTGAGCCCATTAAAAAACAAAAAGTACTTTTTTTTCCTTGAGGTTTGACAGAGGAAACCTAACAACGGAGTTCTTATCGTCCCTAAATCTAGCCGTTCCGAGACCGAACCCTATTCAGGATAAAGTCCCAGACGTAGACGGTGATCCAGTTTCCTTTGGATACACCCTGTATACATCAGTCAGTCATGGTCGCTGGTCACTGGATGTGTTAGAACACACATACGTTGGCTCGTATAAATTTTATTAATCCCCTCGCTGTTTTAGTTGGTTTTTAATTGTTGTTCTCCACCATTTGAAAACCAACCGATTCAGGTTGGCTCGTATAAATTTTATTAATCCCCTCGCTGTTTTAGTTGGTTTTTAATTGTTGTTCTCCACCATTTGAAAACCAACCGATTCAGGCGATTCTTGTTCAAGCGATTCAACCAGCCTAATTTATTCCGTAAGCTGTTCAGAGTTGCCAGAGTAAGCTCTGTCTGGAAATAGTTTATGGTTTCCTCTCAGGTAAAATCACAAACAAAGGGATTAAACCAGTGTATACGTTAATTGTATAAAATTAATATTAATCATTGGCCATTACTTGTTTGCGATCGTAAATACAAATTAATTAAATTGTATTGTATTAGGTTATTTTATTCCTAAAAAATAATAATAATAATAATAATTATGGATTGGGCTTATTGTTGTCTCTTTCTAAACTTTGTTTATGAATGGGACTCTAAAAAGGCATTTAAAAAGCCTATAAGAAGCTACCTAGACGGCCAAATCCTATTCTATCAAGTTCTTATCTTGCCTACTGATTCTGTAGAATGAAGAGTCTCTGATTTTCCAAAAAAAGGGTGTGTAGAAAAATTGGATATTTGTCATCTTTGATAAGTACAAGTATATCACTCAAAAATCACACTTTAATTGTTCCTCACATTTCCGAAACTTCGAAGAAAATCTATATCTTTAGCAAAAGAACGAGAAAAATATATCAAAAACCCATAATAATAAAAATAATAAAATTGAAATTTACACTTCCTGTGCAAGCACTCAGAATACTCCCCCCAGCACTCCCAAGAACACTTTTCTGAAGAGGAAGAAACTTCGGAAAACCCCCGAAGAAGGGGAAATTGCACAAAACTTACTCTGAGATTTTTCAAATTCTTCCTCTTTTTTGGAGAATGCTTTAAAAACAAGGAGGACATTTGGAGATTCAATTCAATGAGAATCCAGCTACCTTAAACCCATCTCGCATTAACCGATTGCTCTCAAATGGTCAAAAAGGCTTCAACTAGGTCAAAAAGCCATTCAATTTGAAGGTCACACTGTCGTCAACTATGATTGGGACAACTTTGGTCAGACGTATGGTAAACCAAGCCAAGTACAAGAGGCAAATCTAACCAAGAGCAAAACCAACCATTTCCAATTCGGTTTCGGAAGGAGAGGAAGCAATTAAAGGAAGACGTGTAGGAGGAGAAAAAAATGATGCCAATCGGAAGCGAGAAAATATGTTGAGAGAAATAAAAACCAAGGAGAAAGAAGTGAGGAGACCAAATATGAAACTCGGTGGAGGAGAGAAAACCTCGACGAAAATGGAGAAGAGAATGGATAGAAATGAGAAAGAATAGAAGAAGGAGGTGGTGGAGAAGAAGAAGGAGAAGGAGAAGAAGAAGGAGGAGGTGGAGGAAGAAGAAGAGGAGGAGAAAGAGGTCAAGGAAGAAGGGGAGGTGTGAGACAAAATCATCCGTCGTGCCAACTTTGGCGCCCAAGTTTTTTTCCTTCCCTTCTGATTAAGTAATATGAATTTTCATTTTTCCTGTGTTTCGTATATTGGAGATATTATTTTTATTGCGATAAAATGGGATATGGAAAAAGAAGAGGGAAAGGAAATAGAGGGAATTTTTCTTTTTCAGTCAGAATCTATTAGAAATGATGTGTTTGTGTGACAACGCCGCTGTTCTTCCAATTTTTCAATTTTCTGATATTTGATTTAAAAGGAAAACTTAGAGGCCAATGAAACAAGTGAGGGTACGAAGAGAGGAAAAGGAAAAAGATGACAAGGAGGAGAAGAGAAGAGTAAAAAATATGCCACAAAATCACCAAATGGGCTCTACATATCTTTCCTTGTCTTCTCCCACGTCCTAACTAGTTTTTCTTTTCCAATCTCAACAAGTTCAAGAACAGAGGCGCTATTGCTCCACCTTGCAAAACGCTCTTACCATATTAAACAGAAAACGTAAAATAAATACAAAACAAGTTAAAATATTATTTTCATATATTTTTCTCAAACCTCTTTCAATACTCATATTTTGTCCTCTAATGTCTTTTGTATGCAAATTAATTGCACGAATATGATTAGTTTTATTACAAGCTTTATTTTTGTCTCCAAAAAACAACCAAGATATTTCTTCTAAGCTCTCTCTCTCTCTCTTATTCCTCTTTCATTTTAAAATATTCTATAAAGTATAATATTCATTATTGTATAAGAAAATAGCTTTCAGAAGGGCGCCGTCAAAATGGGAATCCAGGAAAAAAGGGTACTTTGCTCCAGAGGCCAGAAGTTGACGAAGACTAAAAATAGGAATACAATAGAACACAATTCCTGTAAAATTTACCTATAAATATAGATATAAAACTTTTTCTTTAAGAACTATTTTTTGGTGAGATTTTTGATAGGGGGAACTGTAACAACCGAGGTCTTATCGTCCCGAAATCGAAGAGAGAAGGAGGACAAGAGAAAACCAGTCATAATATATTCAGGTCATAATATATAAAACCCTTATATATTCAGGATAAAGTTCGCCCCGGCGGAAATCGAACCCGCAACCTAGCGCTTCAAAAATTCTTCAAAAGCTCAACTTCCACAAACTTTGGCACATTGTGCCAGAGGATTGGTCTCTTTTAATGCTGTGTTAGGCTGTTATGTATTAGCATCGAAGCATTGGAGGCTGTGAGACTTCGGTGTACTTTCAGCTATTGTTTTCCAGTCATTTTTCTTTATTATGCATTTTTTCAGCATAAATACCTCCAGTTTCTCCAGTTTTCTCTTCATCCTCTGCCATCTTGGTTATTACTTTTGGATTTATAATGCTTTAAATTTCTTTTTTTTTTTCTTTTTTTTTTCCATATCGAGGTTATAAGCAGACTACGAAACTATTGCAGCAACTATCGACTTAGGAAA
>NW_007385236.1:0-3231 GCF_000475195.1 Diaphorina citri
TACATAGGTACTGATTTTCTTTAATCACGATCTAATAAACTACGGGCTAAAAAATTCCCGGAGGGACGGGCCCAGCTTGCTCTCTCTCTCTCGCTCTCTCTCTCTCTTGACATTATTTAACATCAAAATGTCCCACATCTTTGTGTATTGTCGCAATAAATTTTCGTCAACATTGAGTGAGAGAGAGAGAGGGAGATAGAGAGAGAGGGGAAATAGAACAGTATAGATAAAAGATGAGAGAGAGAGAGAGAAAAGAGACAGGAAGAAAGGGAGGGAGGCAGAGGGATGCTTGGAAAGAGAGAAGAGAAGGAAGGACAGAGAGAGGGAAAAGAGACAGGAAGAAAGGGAGGGAGGCAGAGGGATGCTTGGAAAGAGAGAAGAGAAGGAAGGACAGAGAGAGGGAGGGAAACAAAGTGAGTGAGAGGGTCAGAAAGAGAGGGAAGAAGTAGTTCAGAGGAAAAAGAGGAGGATAGGGAAAAAATGGGAGAGAGAGAGAGAACATGACAGACAATGAGAAAAAAAATGGAGAAATCAATAGAAATCAGAAAGAGAGAGAGAGAGAGAGAGAGAGAGAGAGAGAGAGAGAGAGAGAGAGAGAGATACGTGATGTGAGGGAATTTAAAGAAAGGAAGAAAGAAGAAAAATGATGTGTGTAGGTTTCTCTCTCTCTCTCTCTCTATCCCTCCCTCTCTCTCTCTCTCTCTCCCTCTCTGTCTCTCTCTTTCCCTCTCTTTAGAAATAAAGTATCTACGGAACTATATTGGGAAATTTTATCTAAATAACGAAAAAGATAGAAAATGGCGTGCTGAATTTCCTCTCTCTCTCTCTTCCCTTCTCCCTCTTGTTCCTTCTTTCCTTCTCCCTCCTTCTCTCTTTCTCTCTCTCCCTCCTTCTCTCTCTCTCTTACTTTCTCCCTCTTGTATTTTCTTCTCTATTTCTCCATCTTGATTCTAGAATTCTAGATAAACAAACACCTACCTTATAAAATGTACATGTCTATAATGGAAATTTTTTATGCTTAAATCGCTTGGACTTTTGCGGAGAAGATGAAAAAGAAAAACAAGAAGAAGAAGAAGAAGAAGAAGAAGAAGAAGAAGAAGAAGAAAGGGGAAAAAATATCCCGTTAAATTTGTCCCGGAGTGAGGCCTGACATTTTCAGGTCTCTAGGCATGATGATCCCGTGTCAATTAGTGTACTTAACGTCAAGAGGCTTTCCCCTAAACCTTCCTACCTGCCCTTTCTTGGGCCTCTTCGCCCTAGTTCTCAATCCCTCTTTTCCTCTTTTTTTTCCCCCTTTTTACTTTTTATTGTTGAAATTCCCTTAGTTTTCTCCTTTTTTCCCCTACAATAATTATAAAATTAATTATGGAACTAACATAATGAAATATGGGGTCTAGGTACTAAATACTAACAAAAAATCAATTTATTAAAATTGTCGAAACTATTAATTTTAGTTTCAAAAATCCTAAAGACATCTTACCCCTAAAGAACAATAATAATAATAATAATAATAATAATAATAATAATAATAATAAAGATCGGAAGAGCGTCGTGGAGGGAAATAATAATAATAATAATAATAATAATAATAATAATAATAATAATAATAATAATAATAATAATAATAATAATAATAATAATAATAATAATAATAATAATAATAATAATAATAATAATAATAATAATAATAATAATAATAATAATAATAATAATAATAATAATAATAATAATAATAATAATAATAATAATAATAATAATAATAATAATAATAATAATAATAATAATAATAATAATAATAATAATAATAATAATAATAATAATAATAATAATAATAATAATAATAATAATAATAATAATAATAATAATAATAATAATAATAATAATAATAATAATAATAATAATAATAATAATAATAATAATAATAATAATAATAATAATAATAATAATAATAATAATAATAATAATAATAATAATAATAATAATAATAATAATAATAATAATAATAATAATAATAATAATAATAATAATAATAATAATAATAATAATAATAATAATAATAATAATAATAATAATAATAATAATAATAATAATAATAATAATAATAATAATAATAATAATAATAATAATAATAATAATAATAATAATAATAATAATAATAATAATAATAATAATAATAATAATAATAATAATAATAATAATAATAATAATAATAATAATAATAATAATAATAATAATAATAATAATAATAATAATAATAATAATAATAATAATAATAATAATAATAATAATAATAATAATAATAATAATAATAATAATAATAATAATAATAATAATAATAATAATAATAATAATAATAATAATAATAATAATAATAATAATAATAATAATAATAATAATAATAATAATAATAATAATAATAATAATAATAATAATAATAATAATAATAATAATAATAATAATAATAATAATAATAATAATAATAATAATAATAATAATAATAATAATAATAAAGTACCTACTAAAATTACTTTCGCTTGCATTCAGAATTCACAAAGATAAAAAGGGTTTTTTAAACACCCTGTATAACCATACAAGTTACAAATCAAATCACTCTGTTTAAGATGTTGTTTAGCCCCTAAAAGCTTGAATGCTGAACTTTACTGCCTTTGAGAGACCTTTCAATACTTTGACACCTTTTAACACCACGCATTGCTTTTTTTTTATTCAACTTGATAGTTGACTCTCTTTTTTTTCTATTTTATTTTTATTTACCTAATTTGAATTTTATTTTATTTATGTATTTACATATCATCATTATTTATTTATTATTAAATTTTTTGTCACAGATTATGGATGTGGAATCATACTTTTTTTTTTTTTTTTTTTTTTTTTAATTAAACGGTTGATGACTTTAATTTAGTGTTGTATTCAAATGAGAGCCAAAATAAAATTGTCGTCTCTATTAAAACTCTGACTAGTTCTAAACTTTGACTCCATTTATCTCAAGTATAGGAACCTAATAATCAATAAACAAACAAAAACAAGTTAATAAAGTTAACAACATAACAAGGGTTTTTGAGATTTACCTAACCATCGCAAAGCGCCCTGTCGTACTAAAAGGGCCGACTAAGGAGCTTATTTGAAAAGAAATAAATATTCCAACTTTCACCAGCCCGGAGATTTCAGCTAAAGTTTCTATTGTTTTTTTTTTTTTTTTTTTTTAATTTTTTT
>NW_007385237.1:0-491 GCF_000475195.1 Diaphorina citri
GATGAAATCCGCCCCGGGCGGGAATGGAACCCGCGGCCTACCACTTACAAAGACGCGCTACTGATAACACCGTGGCACAAGCTCCGGCTTTTACGGATGGGTATACCATTTTTTATTGAGAGAATTGTATCGAATAGCAAATAAATGGAAACTTCCCAAAGAAATAAAAAACAGATGAACTAATATCTGGGAAGTGAAGAGACTATCAATATCAGCGCTTATCAGACAATTAGGATCGAGACTGGGGTTACAGCGTAACTTGTGAATCATATACCTTGTAAGATCTGGTGATGTCTTCTCAGCTGCCTTTGATTATAAATCATAAAATTTGAATATTTTTGTCAGTCGATCCAAGGAGTTCATTGCGAGAGGGTGTACGGATAAAATTAATTGTCTGTTTTTTAAGATAGATTTTCGTATGAAATTTCCCCAGTGTTTTTTATGAGTTGATTGCTAGCTGTATTTGATCGTCCTTTACACACTTTTTTTTT
>NW_007385237.1:5937-12122 GCF_000475195.1 Diaphorina citri
GTATGTATTACACTATTATAGATCTTTATTGATTTTTTTTTTTTTTTTTGTTTTTTATGATGGCATCTCCCTATTTTATTTATTTTTATCTTTATTAAGTGAATTTTTAGATTTATTTATACCGGAATTCTCTTTTTTTTTTTTTATATAAATTTTTAAACTAATATTGTAATATACTTGTGTACTAATAATTGTATAAATATGAGTTGATGTTTTTTTATTTATGTTAAACTTATTACTAATTTTTTTTTTATATATGTTCTTGAAACTTTTTTGGTTCCAAACTTTCAGTTCTTTCCATATGTTAAGATTGAACAAAAGAGCACATCCCATCCTTCTTCTGCACTTCTTTATTAAAACAACGCCAAAAAATCTACAAAGACTCCCTTTACTAAAAATAGATAGTTGGTATTCAAGGAGAACTGAAATTTTACTATCACACATTTCTCATTACTATCATTGTAAAAGTGTGTCGGACTAGTGCAAGTGCAACACCCACACACACCCACCTCCTACAACTACTAAGCTACAAAACATGTTAATAACCGTAGCTCCGCCACAAAACCCTAAAAATCATTGAGTGTAGATTTTACCTTTTTCCCCGCCCCTCCTCTAGTGATCTTTTTATCTACACACTCTCAATCAACTTTCTTGATGTGAAAAGGTGCACCTGTTCAGCCAGTTAACTCAGTCTAGGATTTAGTACATAGAGTGAAGTTAAGGGGTAGATATCCCTTTAACCCTCAATCCCAGACTGAGTAACTCACTCCATTCAAGGGACTTCTTTCATAAGAGAAAAATTATTGAGTGAGAAATGAGTGGGAGCGACCGACATTTGGCGAACCTCTTTGTTATCTTTTTCCTTTACTAGTTCCTTCTCGGCTAATGTCCTGATGTCCCGGCAATCACATTTACCCTTACCACTCAGAAATTCTCAACTTTTAACATCCATCTTCAAAATTCTTTACTTTAGTTACTCTTTCAACTTCTTCACTATTTTTTTTCATCTATGTACGTTACTATAATATTTGGTCAGAATATAAAAAAAAATATTATCCAATTTGGTTTTTTTGAGTTTACATCTATATATTTGATATTGCACACGTCCGCCCTCCTTGTGCGAAAGCACCTGGGACAATTAATTTTACTTAAACTGAATAGAATAAAATAAATGTATTAGGTTCCACCATGTTCCTCAGTCTATCAAACCAGGCTCCTCAGATCATTTTATTGAATATATATTTCAGAGCCGGAGCGTTATATCCTATTAACGTGCCATCGATCCATATAATTAAAGTAGGCGCTTAATGTCTCACTTGTCTCCAATTAACATAAAACGTATAATAAATTTTAAAAGGGTAAAAATAATACATTTTTCCTATATCATCCAATGGTGAATTCTAAAGTTCACTTAAAGGACATATTTATGTATATAATAAAACATGGAATAACAGTAACTTATCTACTAACATACTTTAAGATTGCTAACTAGTGACTGTAAATGTTTCCCGACTACCGGAAACGGGAATGACTTAGAACCTAGTAGTACTATTCACTGATATCCACTCTAGTACCCTATAGAAACCAGAAAATTCTACTTACAACTCTTTAATTAAATTTTTTATTTTTCATATGTGATTTTTGATGTAACTGGAACAAACTTAAATTAACCGAGCGTTGGACCCTCACTTCTGGGTTCCTCCTGTATGTATTATACCGAACTACCATGACATTCCACTCATATTCTAGAAGTCCAAAAGACGGGCCAACATTCGCGGGAATATAGTACATGGATACCCATACAATTCGATCGCATCGCTGATTTTCTTTCTTTCTCCTCTAGGTTTATTCTTATAATTATGTACACCATAGTCATGACTGCATATGCTTGTCACGACCTCGTCGAACCGTCACTATTTAGCGATGCATTATTAATAAAGTCTGTATAATATAGATCGTAATACATAGGAGAACATATTGATTATTTTAAGGACCTATTCAATCCTTTGTTTCCTGAAAACTCCGCTAAGTTTCCCAGGTATAACATTCTACCTACACTATTACGTACCTCGCGACTTGCGGTTTTCAGAAAGATTTAATCTGAGGGATATCCTTCTTTGTTTTAATCAGCGTTGTACCATATTTTAGTTACATAACCGGATTGGACATCTTCCTATCCCTTTAATTTCTACCTCCTGCTTACTTACGAATCTTTACTTTCCTTTTGTACCCTGATAGATGTTTGTAAAAGGGTGTTCGTTTTAGGGTTTTTAATACGTATTTTGTTTGTTTTGTAGTTTCGTTGTGATATTATTTCTTCTCTTTTGAACTTGTTTGATTATCTTCCGGACTCCGTCAGATATCCTTTTATTCTTTATTTGGTTAGTTGAAAAGAGGGAAAGAAAGTAGGAACAACAGGTAAGAAGATATCTTCGTAGTTCGTGATATACTCAAGAACAAGAAGATATGACAAAAAGAGGAAGGGAAGGAAACAAACAATAAAATTCACAACGAAACTACAAACAAACAAAAACGATACCCTTACCTCTAAACACTCAGTTCGTGAATAACTCCGTTAGAAAACAACACACTTTTTTTTTTTAATTTTTTTTTTTTTTTTTTTTTTTTTTTTTTTTTTTTTTTTTTTTTGATCCTTATCTTTCTCCCCTAATTGTCTTTGTTTCCTATTTACATTTCTTTGTCCTTGCAAATCATCAGTAGTTCATTCATTGATAGAGAAGTAAGCTCCTTTGGCAAAAAAAAAAAATGCATTAAATTGATCTTCTGTTTTCAGTTATAAATAATAAACAAAAAAATAATAATAATTGACCTTTTTTAAAAAAGGGGTCGACCTTTGAACTGTCAATATCATGTCAGATTTTTGGGTACATAACATGAATTTATGGGGTTAATTTTCATCGGTAAGAAAAAAGATACTTTTGATAATGGACTAAAACCCAGCTTGTTCCAAATTCCATGTGTTGTGACCCTTGACCTATCTTCATATCTTGTGTTTTCTTCAAATGCTTCACTGTGTAACATCAGTAGTTAACCTCTATGTAGGACGGAAATCGTGGCATCTAGAATTAACGTAAAGTTTGACCCCTATCTAACACAAGAATCTTACAGGCGTCTCACTAGTCTCCCTAATAGATAAGGAGAGGCCCTGCCCTTGCCTGTTGGAAACGTATCTAAAAACAAATCAGATACATATGTATAGCTCTTAATGTGGAACATACATTGCTCGACCTTTGAGTCAGAGATAAGAAAATCTTGACTAACCAACAACCTGTTCGGTACTCAAGGTCTAAAATGGACAGCATTTAGCAGAATCAGCCAATAGAAACCAACCTTCAGAACCCCTGAAAAATGGGTAGTTATTGAGTATTTTCATAGAACATATACAGAAAGAGTCTTCAGTGATCTTAATCTATTAACAGAATCGAACCACTGAACAAAGGGAACTGGGAGTAGAAAAATCGTTTAGTCGATTAAAATGTCCATGTTTTTTACATTACATTCACGAGGCTCACTGTTTAGGATGAAATCCGCCCCGGGCGGGAATGGAACCCGCGGCCTACCACTTACAAAGAACTAACCAACAACCTGTTCGGTACCGGGGTCTAAAATGGACAGCATAAAAAATCATTAAAAAAAAGAAGAAAGGAACCATCCAGTAGAAACCAACCTTCAAAACCCCTAAAAAATATTCATAGAACAGAAAGAGTCTTCAGTGATCTTAATCTATTAACAGAAACGAACCACTGAACAAGGGGAACTGGGAGTATAAAAATCTTTTAGTCGATTAAAATGTCCATGTTTTGTACAATACATTCACGAAGCTTACTGTTTAGGATGAAATCCGCCCCGGGCGGGAATGGAACCCGCGGCCTACCACTTACAAAGACGCGCTACTGATAACACCGTGGCACGAGCTCCGGCTTTTACGGATGGGTATACCATTTATTGAATATTTATTTTTATTGAGAGAATTGTATCGAATAACAAATAAATGGAAACTTCCCAAAGAAATAAAAAACAGATGAACTAATATCTGGGAAGTGAAGAGACTATCAATATCAGCGCTTATCAGACAATTAGGATCGAGACTGGGGTTACAGCGTAACTTGTGAATCATATACCTTGTAAGATCTGGTGATGTCTTCTCAGCTGCCTTTGATTATAAATCATAAAATTTGAATATTTTTGTCAGTCGATCCAAGGAGTTCATTGCGAGAGGGTGTACGGATAAAATTAATTGTCTGTTTTTTAAGATAGATTTTCGTATGAAATTTCCCCAGTGTTTTTTATGAGTTGATTGCTAGCTGTATTTGATCGTCCTTTACACACTTTTTTTTTACTGGTGTCAATTTAGTGAGGAGATATCGCGCCAAATTTAAGTAAGTCAGTTCCAAATGTGTCACTGGGAAAGGTGAGTGTTGCTAGCTGTATTTGATCGTCCTTTACACACTTTTTTTTTTTACTGGTGTCAATTTAGTGAGGAGATATCGCGCCAAATTTAAGTAAGTCAGTTCCAAATGTGTCACTGGGAAAGGTGAGTGTTTTCCATTAGATTAGCAGGTAGATTGTTAGTGATAAACCAAATGGTGATAGCCGGACACAGAAAGTAAGTAGGTAGGTACTTGTCTGATGAAAATTAGATTAGAGAAATAGGGGTACCCAATATAATCTACTTAATAAGAATTAAGACAAAAAATGAAATCTTCTGCTAATTTGTTTATTGATATACCTACTATCCCTTCTTTTTTATGGAACTTATTTTATTCTTCATTCAATACATTAAGAGTCATCAAGGCTTGGTTGACATTTCTCTGTCAATGGGAACTAGCTGGTCCTGATTAATTCTTTTTCCTCCTCCTCCCCCTCCTCCTTAATAAGAATTAAGACAAAAAATGAAATCTTTTGCTAATTTGTCTATTGATATACCTACTATCCCCTCTTTTTTATGGAACTTATTTTATTCTCCATTCAATACATTAAGAGTCATCAAGGCTTGGTTGACATTTCTCTGTCAATGGGAACTAGCTGGTCCTGATTAATTCCTTTTCCTCCTCCTCCCCCTCCTCCTCCTCCTCCGCCTCCTCTTCCTCCTCATCCTCCTCCTCCTCCTCCTCCTCCTCCTCCTCGCTTTTTTTTATCATATTATGTATATGGTTTTATAATGTACATAGAATATAAAACTAGAACTCTAAAATTTAACTGAGTTAAAAATGTTCGGACAAAAAGGAGTGAGAACTGAGAAGTGTTTTTCTTCCTTAAATACGAATTTATTTGAAATCATCGTACTACCTGTGTTTTTCCAAATTTGGGGGGGGGAATCTTGCTATCTTGTATCGTTTCATTCCTATTTGATTTTGATGTGGACATTTTTTTCTAAACATAAAGAACTGTTAGTGTAAAAAGAAAAGAAAATTGAAAATTCAGACCTGCTTCAGGGGTCTCCTTTGGCTCAGCTTTACTTTAGGCCTCTCGTAGAATGGAAGTTATTTATTAGTGCAGAGCTCCAGAGTCGCGCGACCAGGCTCAAGGTTCTCCGAGAGGCCTAAAGTTCCAAGATTATTTCTGCGTTTACTTCATATGGTGACAAGTTCGAAAGAACTCTATTTCAATACGACGTCGTAAGACTAGAAATATTGAAACAAAGTAACCGCAGCATTACGTTAAACCGTGTCTCCTTACGTTAAATATGTTACGTTAAAACACGTTATACGTTAAAAAACATCGCCTGAAAATCCTGAAATCCTTTCACACTAAGAACTTCTCCCATTTCACCTCCACGAAAATCTTTTTACCCGCGTATTTTTCTTTCACAATTTTCATGGTGGTAGTGATGGAAAATAGAAAAAATTGTACCTACCATTTTCCTATTTCCCACCATTACCACCATGAAAATTGCGAAAGGAAAATACGACTTTTATAAGGGTTCCACTCGAAGTTAATCGACCATGCTGTGAACGCGCCTTTACGTTTCAAAATGGTTTTCTTTTTCAGATATTGAACCACCACCCGTGGTTATACGTTTGGTTAAAGGAGATGTTGAGAAAATCAACGGACACTTCAGACTTGAACCTCCTATGTGCGATCACACTTTTCACAATTTTTAATTACCTATTCCTCCCGCTTTTGATTGAGAAACTTGGACTGATTTTATTATTTATTTATTT
>NW_007385238.1:0-3230 GCF_000475195.1 Diaphorina citri
AGAGGGGAAGAATTTAGAATTTTTTCTTGGCAGAAAGATTCTAGTCCAGAGTGGTTTTTATGGGGGATATCACTACATTTTGAAAAACAAAAGAGTACCTATGACAGTGCCATGAACGAGATTTCTTTTTTTTATTGGCAAAAAATTCTATTATAAAGAGGTTTTTACAGGGGAAATCACTATATTTTGAAGTAAAAAAAATCTTAGGTTTGGAGTATGAAAACTTCCACAAATCAATTCCACTCTTTAGCATTCTAAAATCCCTTCTACTCTTAAGCAATTTATGGACAGTCACAAAAACAAATTATTTCATGAGTCACGCTTCTCTTACTAGGAACATAAATCTACCATTCTCCATTTGGTGTAATACTTACTGGAAATACGTGTGTTCGAAGATGTTCTTATCCTGAAGGAACATCATGTTGTCCTTCCAGATCCACTCTTCCAGTTCTGGACTTAGACTGAACGGAGGACTGGAAGGTTCAGGATCCACTTCCATTTCACTGGTAGATCCTGCTCCTGGGAAAAAAAGATATACCATTAAAGACATTAGCTAGAATAAATAAATAAACTCCCCATCCCTGGCACAAGCTCCGGCTTTTACGGATGGGTATACCATTTGTTGAATATTCATTAAATGAGAGATTTGTACCGAATAACTAATAAATGGAATCTTCACCATAAATAAAAAAGAAAGACTATGTTAAATTAAATTCTTCAACTTATTGTTTTATTACAAAATTTCATCAGTAAATGGTTTCTTCAAATTAAATTGATTCCAAGGGCAAGGCAATCCTAGACCCTTGTCAAATGGAGTGTGTCTGAAGGGATATACCATTAAAGACATTAGCTAAAATAAATAAATAAACTCCCCATCCCTGGCACAAGCTCCGGCTTTTACGGATGGGTATACCATTTGTTGAATATTTATTAAATGAGAGATTTGTACCGAATAACTAATAAATGGAAACTTCACCATAAATAAAAAAGAAAGACCATTTTGAATTAAATTTTTCAACATATTGTTTTATTACAAAATTTCATCAGTAAATGGTTTCTTCAAATTAACTTGATCCCAAGGGCAAGGTAAACCTGGATCCTTGACAAATGAAGTGTGTCTAAAGGCCTGTGTTGTGTTCCAATCCACTCGACCCCAGAAGTCATGTCCTAGGTAAAATGGGACCCTTAAAAGCTGAAGAAAAGACTAAAATTTTAGTCTGGTGCAGAAAATCAAGTAGCTAAAAGTGGCGGCATTGCCAAAGACCAAATTTAAAAGAAAATTTGTCCGAACGTTCGTCTTCGGTGGGCCAGTAGTCCCAGGGGTATGGGGATCGCGGACCTGACAAGAAGTAGAAGTGAGGTTGAACCGGACTCTTTATTTTTCATACAAAAACGAGATCAATTTAATCTCTTGCTCATTCACACACTAATCACTGATCACTCTAGCTCCAGAACCCAAACACCTAGAAAGCTGAAATTTGGTTGGACTATTTTTCGGTGAAGCACGGGCAACCTGCTAGTTTAAAAAAAAAGATAATATTAATTTTGCCCTGTTTTATGTTTCAGGGAACTCGAAAAAAGAGAAAAAAATTCAGCCCGAGCTTACTGAGGTTCGTATAAGTCTCAGGGTGGGCTTGTACGAAACAGAACTTAGCAAGGTTTCTCATTAACTTACCAGGTTTATGTTGAGCAAGCAGTCTACTGTGTAGAGTCACATAGTTCTCCATGGTACCCTTGACTAGTTCTACCAATAGATCGTAAGCTGCCGAACGAGATGACTGGGATTTACACTTGGGAAAGTGTCGATTCTGAGGGTCTGGTAGAGCGAAGAGAAAGTCGAAAACCTGCAGTGGGGAACACAAGGAAATTAGTTTGGTAGAACAAGACAACAAGAGAAAGTCAGAAAATCAACAAGTTTGAACAAACATGTAAACAATGTAAAGGAGGAACGTAGAATATTTTAGTGGTTCAATGGTCTGTTGAGAAGTGAGCGAGATGACTGGGATTTACACTTGGGAAAGTGTCGATTCTGAGGGTCCGGTAGCGCGAACAGAAAGTCGAAAACCTGCAGCGGGAAACACAAGGAAATTAGTTTGGTAGAACACGACAACAAGACAAATTCAGAAAATCAACAAGTTTGAACAAACATGTAAACAATGTAAAGGAGGAACGTAGAATATTTTAGTGGTTCAATGGTCTGTTGAGAAGGATTCTTCCGCCCGGGGCGGATTATATCCTAATGGGATAATCTTCTCGGATCCTGTCTTCCTTCTCTCTTCGATTTCGGGACGATAAGACCCTAGCAGTTACAGTCCCCTTTGTCAAACCTCTTAAAAAAAAAAAAAAAAAACAAAAAAAACAACTTACCATTTCCAATCCCTCCCCTCGCGCCTCGCTCTTCAGCTTCTCTTCTGTAGGGGAAAAACGAAGCGTTAGGTAGCGTGCAAAAAAAAACTTTGAAGTACAATGGACACGTCTATCAGCTCATACTCGTAGTTCTCATTGAAATCTTCTCCTCCTTCCCCTCCCACTTCTCCCTCCCTTCACGCCTCGCTCTTCAGCTTCTCTTCTGTAGGGGAAAAACGAATGGTTAGGAAGCATGCAAAAAAAAAAAAAAAAAAAAAAAAAAAAGGGAAAATGGAATATCTTTCTCGGAAGATCGGAAGAGCGGGAAAAAAAAAAAAAAAAAAAAAAAAATGAAGTAGGTACAATGGACTATCTTTCTCGGAGTTGGTTATAAATTTATAATATGGTTACACGGTTAGGAAACGTAAAAAAGATAAGGACTTTTGCTGCTTTCGTGCTTTATCAACTTTTTAATTTAGATAGAGTTGGGTAAAAAAAAGGCCAAAGTGAGCAAGTTCTATAAAAGTTGTACCAAATTCAAAGTCTTTGATTTTAGAGTCGAATCACAATCAGATCAATAAGTTGAAGTAGCTAATATTCTCGAGCTTCTTTTTTCACTGGCGCAATTTGCTATTTAATTTATTAGATGCTCTTTTTCTTCAGGGACATTTGTAATGAGCTAAGTTTAAAAATATTTCTCCATCTAACTTTATTAGATTCAGACTATTTCTTCACTCACCCTGATAATGTTGTGGCATCAAATGTTTCTCCACATATCCACTCATGTCCAGTCTCATGGGAAATGAGAAATGAGTGTTAACTTTCTCCTTCAACATAGTCACCATATTGAACGTATACCTCATAGTGTTGAAACACAGGATGTG
>NW_007385239.1:0-3230 GCF_000475195.1 Diaphorina citri
CTTTGAGTCGAATATTTGAAAAGAATCGAATCGTGGTATTCGAATATTCAAAAAGAGTCGAATATCCCATCCCTAAATTACATGATCATGGAGGCCATTTCTCCTCACCAAAAAGGAAAATGACACGATTTCGACGAGGAAAATGCTCGCGCAAAAGTGATAATGTGTCGATTTTATTGTGCTAACGCGTTGTTAAACAGTTTAGGATTCCATGATGACTAAATTTGATATGTTTACAATCAATATATCTATCAAAGATTGCGGTAGATAAAACAAGTCATAACAAAATAATGACCCTTTGAAATCTTGCGTTCTTATTGGGACACCCTTTTTAACATATGGAAGTCAAACCCAAGGTCAATTCTCTGACTCACAGCGCGATACAGATATTCTAACCGATTAAATAAAAAAAAAAAAAATCTCAAAGCTCAATATAAGGGGGCTTGGGGGGCTTAAGCCCCCCCAAAGGTATCAGGGCCTCTTACACTAGATAAAATTGGATTTCAGAATAATAATCCAAAACACCATTTTTTACTTTCCTTATCCTATAGGAAGGAAAGTAATGTAATCGGGTCAAATTTTCGATGGTCAGTTTTTGATGCCAAAACACGTTTTGAGGTCCCTAGAGCCTAAATCCAAAGTTTCAGCCATTGGTCCGTGTGTGTGTCTGGTGTGTCTGTCTGTAACAAAATATCTCGAGAACGGTAAAAGCTAGCGACTTGAAATTTGGTATGTGGCTGTCAAATGTGACAAGTATGCGACACGAAACTTTTGGTTAAGATCGGTGCATTGGTTGGCAGCATTTTACCGCTTTTTGGCGGTTTTCGGTCTAGTTTAACAATATCTCGGGAACGGTATGAGCTAGAGACTTGAAATTTGGTATACCATAACATCATGGGATAAGTTTTGGTAAGTTCCGAACATTTCCGAGTGAAAAATACCATAATATCATTGGGTAAGTTTTGGTAAGTTCCGAACATTTCCGAGTGAAAAATACCGTAATAACATCATTGGGTAAGTTTTGGTAAGTTCTGATAGTTCACAAATGTGACAAGGATGCAACAGAAAACGTTTAGTTGAGATAGGTGCTGCAATTGGCGGCATTTCGACCGCTTTTTGGCGGTTTTCAGCTATACCGACTAAACGGTTAGAGATATGGTAAAAGCTAGGGTAAAATAATACTCAAATAGGATAAGGAAAGTCGTGTGATGTTCACACCAGATTTTTTACATAAAGCTAAATCAAAATTTTGAAGGTGTACCTTCAAAATCAATTCTGATCATTTCCGAGTGAAATACGTATCATAGTAGGTAATATAATTGGTTAACTTTCATGTAGCTGGTCCTAACCAACTTTGGATATTATGTTGTATCACCTCATCAGGTAAAACCCGGCATTTTAGGAGAAAAACAGAAAATTGAAATCAGAAATGATATCTGTTCAGTTTTAATGTTTCGTTATGGTAATACATAAATTTGAAATTTCCCAGACTTGAAAGAGTTGATAATATTAAATGTTTCCTATTGAAGTGCTTGAGGCATCTCCACCAATATTAGTGGAGATGACACCTTTCTCACATTACCATTACACAAATATATTGAATACCTATGTTTGTATGTTTTCTATTGAGGTGCATAAGTCATCTCCACCAATAAATACCTACAGTGGTGGATGTGACACATTCCTCATTCATTACCATTACACAAAGATATTGAATACTGATTACCTATGTTTGTATGTTTTCTATTGAGGTGCATAAGTCATCTCCACCAATAAGTACCTACAGTGGTGGATGTGACACATTCCTCATTACGCACAGATATTGAATAAGTTAGTTATTTTCTATTGAAGTGCAAGAGGCATCTCCACCCAAAAATTCCCATTTCTTTTCTTCAATTTGGCGTTAAAAAGCATTCCTCTTGGTAAATTGGTTAGCTTCTAGGGTATTTTTTTATGCTGCAGAATAAAATGGTATTAAAATGGTTTATTTTATTATTATTTTAGGTTTTAATTGCATACAAAAACTTTTTTACCCTTCACCTAGTCCCTAGTCAATCATTTCATAACTTGGTAAAAAAAAGTTCTCGGTAAAAAAAAGAAAGAAGGAAAATTTCTGGCAATCCTATGTAACTTACATAGAGATCCATTTTCCTCCTTCATTTAGAGCAATTTCTAGGAATTTAAATACCTGGAAATAATATTATCTAGAATTTAAAGATTACAGGGGTGATATTGTACCAAATTCCCATAGATTAGCATATCTTCTGGGCCTTGATCACTTGACCTTCATGTAAGGCAAAACTTTGAGCCTTGATATTGATACCTATGATATGAGGAAAACAAGAAACCAACAATAATTTTATGGAGCGAAAAAAAAAAAACTTCAGCAAAATTCAAACCGATTTAGTAAACCAATTCACTAACAAATAGTTATACCTACCCAATTTTAAGTAATACTGAAGCTGAAATCTAAGCACCATAATATGTACCTACCTGAGAACGCTGAACTTTTCGTGATTCCAAAGCTAGTGTAAAAGATCAGAACTTCTGATAAAAGATTTTGATTTCGTCACAAGGTCCATTCGCTAGAATTTTGAGTTCACCTTGAAATCTTACCGATTTCGTTTTCATTTCAGATATTGTGCAAACCATGGTTTCAAGATTTTCAAGGTCACAGGACACACATCTGTTGTTTACTTTAGCTCAGATTGAACTTTAAGAATTTAATCACACTCATCTTCAATGTCACACTGAAATAAAATGAATAGTCCCAAAGTTCTATTAGAGAGGAAACTAGGCAAACACTAGGTATAGGGTTATCTCAGTAAAGAGGCACCATCTAGCTAAACCTTATTTATATTATAACTTATAACATTTATAGAATAAAATTGACTACCTTGAAAGAAAATACCTACCTACCTAATTTCTTCGGAGGGATTCCATTTCACGCATCTTCATTTGAACCAAGGACCTACTAATCCTTCTGTGCTAATTAGGACCGATTCATTTAGTTATGTATAGGTACTAGGAAGTATTTATTGTTCTATTTCCCTCATACTGCAAGTCTTTAACTTTTGGTAGTAATGCCTTATAGACGGTAAAATAACTTTCATATGCCAAAGAGTTCCACCATGCTCCCAGGCCAACATGAAGAAAAAATGGCGTAGGTTGTTATAATTGAGTTAAACTTTAGCCCATAGCATAATGATGAAATTTAATTACTTTAATTC